>NC_089801.1:82359112-82426612 GCF_029633855.1 Hoplias malabaricus
AGCTGTTGATACACACTCACCCCTCTTCACCAACAAAGCTCACGTAGAGTTTACTGCGCTGTAAGTCCTTCCTGGAGTAGCACATGATCTGGTTGAAGGCGTCTTCCAGCAGGTGGTCTCTGCGTATTATTAATCTGAGGAGAAACAGAGGCATCTGTGTGAGGACGTGTCCATACACAGGGCAGTTTTTAAAGCAACGTTACGTAAGGTTTGATATTATGGCTCTTGGGCTCCCCCTGCAGCTGCAGGATGTAATTCCCTTTTACAGCACTGTCCTGAAATAAATGGGAACTGAGGCAAGGTGAGGTGGTTTCCTACCCTCCTCCAAAAGTTACATAGTGCAGTTTCTGCAGTGCTGAGCCTGGAGTGGCAAAGGTAGGGTCTCTATTCTCACTATTAAACATCAGTGAAGCATCACTATGATTTTGAAGCTGGACGTTAAGCTCAAATTTCCACCTAGTGTTGCTTTAAAGATGGTTGAAGTCTCAAGGTCTGACACAGACACTTACTTGACCTTCCCCGGTCCCTGTCCGTAGCCCTTCGTCTCCAGCTTGCGATAGAAATTACGGAGTTTGGCCTCAAAGTCCCGCTTGTACGGGGCAGGAGCGCGGGCGTTGGCTCGCTGTGTGCCTGAGAGACAGTCAAAAAAGGGCAAACGTTTGTGTACACTTCATTCTTATCCTCCTCTAGCAGTTACATAGTGTTGTTTCTGCAGTGCTGAGCTGGGAGTAGTGATGGTATAAGCTCAGTCCTCCCAATTACAGCTCGCAAGGTTGTGACTTTAAGGTTAAAAACACCCCCCAGTGCTGCTTTAAATCCTGTAACTTTAACATTTAAGAGTTAAATTCAACGTTTTAGGTTTTTGGAAAGTAAGCAACCCTCAGCTGAGCCACTCCCTCCTCAAACTGACGGTAAATATCAGTAACAGGACGGAAAATCCCCAGAACTAATCTGGGGATTACTTTCACTGGGTAAATCCCAAAGTGTGGTGAAGATTGAGGTCAGAGCTCTGCAGCGGTTTACACCCAGCTTCCTTCAGTTTGGCTCCCGGCACCACACCCACCACCCTCCCCCCAAACACACACACACACACACACACACTCCCCCTCAGACAGAGCTGTGAAAACCAGTGCGTGAGACTGACACCACGCTGGACTCAAAAGTGTGAGGATTATCCCAAATCCTAGGCCTCTGTCTTTGGGGGGAAAGCTCTTAACGGGGCGTGTTTTTGTGCTGTGAAACCGCAGATAAACACTGTATATACAAATAATTCTTGAAAATGCATGTAGCTACATTAAGCGGTATAAAACCTGACTCATGAAGGTGACCTCTGTTCTTACTTTAGCTTTACTGCTGAGGATGTGCGTGTGGGTCCTTTCCAGCAGGGACTGCATACTTTACCATACTCTACACCATGGAGCACACGGCGTAAATGCCAAATAGAGATCCGGACACTCACTGACACTCGTCTTCCTATTGGTTTATTCATCAGCCCCAGTGGTCGTATAAAGCCGAGGGGTCTCCTATTACGTTCTTCCACTGCATGGTCCCTACTCAACTCTCCATTCTCTGTTCTAACCTGGTTCTTAGTCCCTTCTCTCTTGTCTCCAGCCACATTTTATGGTGAGCTGTAGTAGTAGAAAACCAACCAGGGACTAGGTCCCAAAAAGAGTGTAGAGCCGTGCCGAGTCGAGTCGAGTAGGTACCATGCAGTGGAAAAGTGCTGTCTTCGTCCAGCGCGTTCACGACTGCGTTACACGACAACGGAAGTGAAAACAGCTCAAAAGCTTGTGTTTTCATTGTGCTATGACACCTCAGTAGAACCACAAACTTACACACGCTACCTATGCAACTTTTAAAGAGACCATACACACTATTGTAGCTGTTACCGAGGGTAAAATAACAGCAGAGCAGTTTAAAACCAACAACACACTGACAGTCTTAAATATTAGACAGCTGCTCTTCTCACCGGGGGAGTTCTGGGGCGAGGAGACGGGGGACCCTCGAGGAGACTGACAGTAGCTGGGGTGCAGTAAGGCGTGGGGAGGCACGTAGGACATCACCTCCTCTTCAAACAGACTGCGGAGAGATGGGAGAAGGAGGAAAGGAGAGAGAGGGCAATTTTGTACAGAACAGTCCTGAGATCAAGTGTGAGGAGGGAGGAGGTGGTTTCCTACCCTCCTCTAAGAGTTACATAGTGCAGTTTCTGCAGTGCTGAGCCTGGAACATCATCGACAGAGGTCCTATTCTCTCTGTTACAGCTCAGTGGACCACCACAGCTGTAGCTGAAGCTGTGATTTCAAGGTAAAAACATTATCTACTGTTGCTTTAAGTGCTATAGAGATTCATGCTGTGCTCAGAATATCTGCCATATGCTCCACTGCTAGAAGAGTGATGACAGCTCACCTGAGCAGAATGACCAGATCTGCGTCGCTGGACAGTCGGACCAGGCCAGCCGCCCCCTCGTTACGAATAAACTGCACCTTCTCCCTGTGGAGCAGAGCACACACAGGAGTCAGGCTTCAGACGTTTAGTCCAGAAGACTGTAAACACCTGAGTGACTACAAGAGTGAGGCGGTGTAGAGCCTGACTGAGTCCATCTGTCCATTCTTAGAGGCAGCAGTGAGTCACACAGTGTCAGTACTCCACCTGAGTGAGTGATTCCTACTGAACTCCGGCTGCCGCTCCTGGAGGATCTCGTAGATGTTCGGCTGCCGTAAAAACGCCACGATTTTGTCGTTGTAGGCTGCAAAGAGAGCAGAGCCAGATCAGTCTTTAAATGATTACTTCATAGATCAAACAGTCATGTGTCACACCAAAACTTCACCCATTCATTCATCTTCTCTAACGGCTCCATCGTGATCATGGTCACAGACCGTCTGGGGCCCATCCTCAATCCTACCTGGGCAGTGTCACTCAGCCAATCCACCTACCAGCACATGGAAGGAGACCCATGCAGACACAGGGAGAACACACCCACAGTAACTCGAGGAGAGGACGTGAACTGTGAGACGCCACTGCGCTGCTACCGTCAAATATTAGTAAACAACGTTTATAAAAGTGATTATTTATTATTCTGACATGATCTTCCACAGAAGGAGTGTGGTGTGTTCTCCCTGTGTCTGTGTGGGTTTCCTCCGGGTGACTGTCTGTGAGGAGTGTGGTGTGTTCTCCCTGTGTCTGTGTGGGTTTCCTCCGGGTGACTGTCTGTGAGGAGTGTGGTGTGTTCTCCCTGTGTCTGAGTGGGTTTCCTCCGGGTGACTGTCTGTGAGGAGAGTGGTGTGTTCTCCCTGTGTCTGCGTGGGTTTCCTCCAGGTGACTGTCTGTGAGGAGTGTGGTGTGTTCTCCCTGTGTCTGTGTGGGTTTCCTCCGGGTGACTGTCTGTGAGGAGTGTGGTGTGTTCTCTCTGTGTCTGCGTGGGTTTCCTCCGGGTGACTGTCTGTGAGGAGTGTGGTGTGTTCTCTCTGTGTCTGCATGGGTTTCCTCCGGGTGACTGTCTGTGAGGAGTGTGGTGTGTTCTCCCTGTGTCTGCGTGGGTTTCCTCCGGGTGACTGTCTGTGAGGAGTGTGGTGTGTTCTCCCTGTGTCTGCGTGGGTTTCCTCCGGGTGACTGTCTGTGAGGAGTGTGGTGTGTTCTCCCTGTGTCTGCGTGGGTTTCCTCCGGGTGACTGTCTGTGAGGAGTGTGGTGTGTTCTCCCTGTGTCTGCGTGGGTTTCCTCCGGGTGACTGTCTGTGAGGAGTGTGGTGTGTTCTCCCTGTGTCTATGTGGGTTTCCTCTGGGTGACTGTCTGTGAGGAGTGTGGTGTGTTCTCCCTGTGTCTGCGTGGGTTTCCTCCGGTTGCTTCAAAACCAGAATCACACGTTGGTAGGTGGATTGGAGACTCGAAAGTGTCCGTAGGTGTGAGTGTGTGAGTGAATGTGTGAGTGTGTGTCGCCCTGTGAAGGACTGGCACCCCCTCCAGGGTGTGTTCCCACCTTGCGCCCAGTGATTCCGGGTTGGCTGTGGACCTACCGTGACTATGAAAAATATAAGAGTAACAGACAATGAATGATCTTCCGCAAAAGATGCTTTGGCAACCCCTAATGTACCAGTTCATTAACAGTTCTAGTGTAGAATCTGACACACCCAGTCCACTAGGTGTCAGTATAAGGGCTGTTCCACAACATGAGAAAAAGTACGTATGGATATATCGTAAGATGACAGACGTACCGACAGGAACCAGGTCCTGACACTGATTGCGACCAGTTGAGTTGAAGGTGTTGGAGGGACGTGGCAACACAGGAGGTCCTCCATGGCGAGGGTCGTCACCCACCTGCAACGGGAACACACTTTAAACTCACACACAATGTTCCAGTGTAAACCCTTCCTATCAGAGCAGGGCACTTTGTGCTCTCCATGGTGCTGAAATCACTCCCAGAGGCTTCACTTCAATAATACTGTGACTCATGCTGTCACCTGAACTGAGGGGTGCCCAGACATGTTTTAGAGAAGGGAGAGGTGTGAGAGAGGTGTTAGAGAGAGAGAGACAGGGGGCTCTGGGGGCTCACCTCCCCGGCGCTGTGGCTGCGCTGCCGGCTCAGGTGCTGGCGGTGGGCGAGGAGGCTGCTGGGCCTGGCGCTCTGCAGAGGTAAGCGAGGGTCGATGAAGGTGGTGGCTCGGCAGTTGTGGTCCACGAAGAACGGCTGCAGGGGAAATAAAAATCACAGAGAGCAGTCGGGGATAGAAACGAACTCCAACAAGTAACTGAACCATCGCATAAATCTGAGGATTAACCCTTGAAGTCACAGGTCGAGCATAGAACCAAACTCAGTCCACGACGAGGAATGTAAACGTCTTTGGGAAAAGAAAGACTGCCAGGTGTGTCGTCTCTGGAGCCCAAACAGTGCTTTTCTTAGCGTCCTGATCGCTGTGTGTGTGTGTGTGTGAGAAAGATGAATGTAGACAATAATAAAAGGGCATTTTACTCCCCATGTGCTTTGGCTGGGTGCCCGCTACTGTGTGTGTGTGTGTGTTTTTACTGCCTGTGTGTGTGTGCACTTGTATGTGTACACCAAGAATACCGCTTACACACTAACCTTGTGGGGACTTGCCATCATTCTGGTGAACACCAGCTGGTCCCCACAATGTAACTATTACATGTGAAGGTGAAGACATGTTTTTAGTTCGGGTTACGTTAAGTGAAATCACCATACACTGAATGGAAGTCTATGGGATGTCCCCAAAAATCACAGTGAACTGATACACAGAAAAACTACATAAATAAAAAACAAAATGAAAAGTGTTGCTGATTTGCTCTTCATCTTCGGCGGTACCCAGACGGAGGCTGACCTTGCCCGTGTGGTCGTGCTTCATCTCCCAGCCCCGCGGCAGCTCCAGCTGCTTGTTGGCGAAGAGGTTGAGGAAGGTGACGAGGTCGCGGTTGTGCTGGTAGCGCTCGAAGTGGTGCGCGTCCCGCCGGACTTTACTGATCATGTGTTTCAGACACGTGTTGCTTGTAAACATGCGGTAGGCACTCTGAAAGAGGAACAGAGAGGAGGGCGCGGTCAGCGGCGCCGTCTAAAGGCTCGGAAAGACTATACTGTGGAGTGTGTGAACTCGCTGCTTAAACAACAGCTTCCGTTGTTTCAAACCACTCCTACTGCAAAATCGGTGAAGCTCAACAGGCTTGGAGGAGAACACTAAACACCAATACCATGCCTTAACTGGCAGACCACATTAACTAATCACAATCAGCACAATACACAATACACAATGACCGTGTGAATAGATGCTGTGGAGCAGCTGCACATGCTCATTATTAATGTTTTACAAGTTGCACCATTGCGATAAACAATATTATTGTCATTTTACGACTGTTTTAATAATATAAAGGTGATATAATGATTATAGAGTACAGCTACAGAACAGAACAAAGCGAGTTGCTAAAATAGTGGTGTAAACAATCAAACAACAAACAACACTGAGATCAGTAATAATTACTGTATATCGTACGATTAATCAATGCTGCGATTATCGTAACAGCTCTGAATATAGTCAGCTTCGAGGGTATTTACTGTGTCTCCTCTAATGTAAATCTACGGAGGACACTTAAGAAACGTCTGGTTTGTCTTCTTCCGTCTCACAGTGAAGGTCTATCTTTTACAAGCTCCTCCCCCTTCAGGATATGTCATCAGAAGGTGTTTTTTCTCAGTAACCTCCATCCAGAGTCTCCTTCAGCTTTTATAATGATGCTGTAGGAAGAGAGTAGGCACGTGAACCACACATACACTGGTGGCTACGTTTCTTGTTTGGACCACTGTGCCCCTTTAAGGGTGAGACAGACGTTCTGAGAGACAGCGAGACAGACGCAGGGACTCACGGAGTTGGAATGGAGGACGCTGAAGAAGTCCGGGCTGGTGAGGAACTTGGCGCTTGGCGACTGCAGCAGCAGAGAGAGACGAGAGCGAGAGCTCACAGGACCTGCGGAGGGATCCCTGCGGTACTCTGGAAACACACAGATCAGGGTTAGTGTGTGTGTGTGTGTGTGTGTGTGTGGTCCACAGCAGCAGGTTGTGATGTCACAGCACACAGGTGTTTGCTTGGTTCTGATTGGTCCAAATTTTCCATAGGCACTTCACAGGCTCTTAAAGGAGCAGTCAGTGATTTTCTGCAGTGTTCCTTCTTCATGAAATGAATCAGCTGACACCTAGAATCATGTTTCACATATTTAACATATGTTTCTACCATAAAGGGGACCCGTTCCATGGACAACCACTGGTTCAATCAGACATTTCTCTGTGCATGTGTGTGTTTGTGTGTGTGTGTGTGTGTGTGTGTGTGTGTTTGTGTGTGTGTGTGTGTGTGTGTGTGTATTCGTTTTCATATATTCGTGAGGACCAGATGTCCTTGCAGGTGACCTTATAGGAGCTATGTCACATTTTATTGTGTTGTGAGGACATTTTAGTGATCCACAAAACATCTACTGCTTTATTCATTTATATACGTATTTATTAAAACAAAAGCAGTGCTTTAATGTAAAAAAACTAAAAGAAGAAATGAATTGCTTTGGTTTACTGAGGTGTAGGGTGTAACGTTAATCAGCTACAGTAAACATTATTAACGTGGAACATCCTCACAAGCATAGCAAAACAGTTCTGTGTGTGTGAGTGTGTGTGTGTGTGTGTGTGTGTGTGTGCATATACCAGGAATAGTGTGATGTATCAGGTCGGTTTCGTCAGAGGGAATCTCGGCCGCTTGCTCGTCCGTCCTCTCGTTGGTCATCGTCCTCCTGATGCTCTGGTACCTGAACACAGTGGAGAGGGAAGCACAGAGAGGAGGAGTCAAAGACGGACGTGTACCGGAGGAGAGAAAGCGACAGGGGTAAAGGCTAAATGGGGAGGGTTGCTGTGGCGACCGCAGGGTGGCATTTTCAGGAGCGACTTCTGCGTCAAAGAGGACTAAAAATGGCATTTCACTCTTTAAGAAGTGGGGAATGAATGAGGAGTTCTTATCTGCTCTGAGTCACAGTGAGCACTGGTGGTTCCACTGTGTGTGGGTTCTGCAGCACCCCCTGGTGGTAGCTAACACACACCAGCTGTAGATATTACAGAGATATCATTACATAGATATTGCTGATATTTCCAAGCGGGTCAGTGTGTGTGTGTGTGTGTGTGTGTGTGTGTTCTAACCGGCGGTTGAGCTGCTCCATCTGCTGGATGGAGTTGGACCTCTGCAAGACCTGAGGAGCAGGTGGAGCGGTGGGCCGCTGCCATGTGGTGGTCCTGTTCACGTGATCCACGTAAAAGATGCGCCCATGGCTGTCAATACGAGCCTCCCAGTCTACAACACACACACACACATATAATAAGCACTCAGTGACCTACAGTGTCAATACTGCATTCAGGGGAAGTGTTTTGTAGCAGTAGATGTAGCTTATAAAGGAGGGATTAGAGGGATACTGAAACAAAGCTGTTTTGACCATCTGTCATCTCCCCCCCCGTCACAGTAATACCAAGTAAGGTATGTGTCCCAGTCACAGGTCACTAAACTGAAGAGTAAAATATAGCGCAGGACTTTTATTTGATCACATTTTCAAACTGCTGTTAATCAGACGTCACAGGAGAGCTCTAAACGCTTGGAGGAGAACACTAACCACTCATTGTATAATATCAGCTCAAAGCCTGGTCTATAATATGTTGGCTTTGCTCACCACTAGATGGCAGAGTAGACCTCAGTCTCAGTCACTGCATGTTTAAAAAACAGCCCCATAATTTAAAGTTTAAGAAATAAACAGAGACATGGAGCGTAGTTTAACGTGAAATGCTCTGCTCCTAACGGTAACCAGACGTCAGAAGCACTTAATGCCGATCTTTACCTTTGTTGTGGACACGGAGACGTCAGGTTCCTATCAGCACCATTGTAAAACTGCTTATCTGAAACGAGTCACTGAACTGTGCACGGATGGAATACACCTTCACACACAAACACACACTCACTCGGCGGCAGAGGCTCGTCCACTCTCTGGTAGCGGCTGATGTCGTGTCGAACGGCCGGCAGGGAGCGGACAGGCTGATGACCGTTCACCTGAGCGCTCGCTCCTGCACAAACACAAGTCCGCTTTAAATAATACGTCAACATGTTACACTGGATAAACCAACAGAGACACACTGAACAGCACCCCCTTGTGGAGAAGTTTATAAATGTAAGTGTCGCCACCTTGTGGAGAATGTTATGGTAGTCGTGAGTGAGTGAGTGAGTTGAAAGCCTGTTTTCGGTATTAGTCTTCACTCACTCACATTTAGCAGCCTGAAACTTTACCACCAGGGGGCACTATCAACACAAGCTTTGGAGTTTTAAAATTAGTATGGTCTGTAAAAATGACACTAGGTATGCTTGTTGTTTTAACAGACACCACAATAAACACCCACTAATCTAACCTCCTGACTCACAGTGTTCCAGTCCACCTTGTGTTTATTAATAATAATAATAATAATAAATAAGCACCTGACTCTCCATCTGTCTCTGTGCCGACTGAATCCGCTCTCCTTGTTTCCGGAGTTCCAGTCCCTTCTGTCTGTGGACCATCCCCTGAAGCCCGTAAGCTCCGCCTCCTCCTCCATACGTCCCCGCCCACCTCCTCTCCATTAGCTTTCGCGGAGCTGCCGGGCTCCTCCTGAGAGCCACTGGTCTCTGGCTGCTTGGCTCCTCCCACTTCGCTGCCTCCACTAGCTCCACTGCTGCTAGCCGCCGAGGCTTCGGAGGCCGCAGCATCCCCCGCCACGAAGAGCTCCTCACTGGGGCCCTCTTTGGATGAAGCCCCTTCCAGATCCTAGAGGAATCAAAAGAAACGGTTTATTTGTTTGTTCAGTCACTTGTTTGATTATTTAGCTAAGATTAAATAACTTATTCTCATATAAACAAGGATCAGAAACAGCTGTGGTGTTGCACATGGTTAAATGTGAGACACTGACTTGGTCTCTGTCTGTAAACATAGCTATGTTTATGTAGCTCACTCACTCGCTCACATTAATCAGGCTGAAGATTGATTTTCCACCAGGGGGCAGCATTATCTTTCAAATATATTTGCGTTTGGAAACAGAGGTTTGCTTGTCCATGACACTGTATTTGTTACTTTAATAACGTTAGACATATCCACAAACATAGCCCTTTTCCACCACAAAGGAACCCATTTACAAAGCAACATAAATTTAAATTAACATTTACAGCGTTTAGCAGACGCTCTTATCCAGAGTGACTTGGCATCCGTGGGTGAGTCGAGATAAAGAAGTCCCAGAAAGAGCTCAGAGCCTCAAATAAAGTGTTAGGGCACAGTGGAGCTGTTATATTTTCCTCAATGTGGAGTTTCTGGGGCTGTGTTCAGCCCATTTTGGGATCCCCTTTGTTTAAATGATCATCTTTGTGCCTGGCTAACCAAAGACAGAGATCATTACGTCCGCGGCTGATCACCTGAGTTGAAGACGTGGGCTGTTGGGACGCAGGGGGCGACTGCGCAGTCGATCCTGAGCAGACCCCTGCCTCCTGGACCCCTTCAGCTCCTCCATTCTGACTCAGGGAGGGTCCGCTACTTGACGTCGTTGCCTCTTCGTCTCCGAGTCGGGTGCCCTCTCTGTCCTTCTGCTCCGGCTCAGACGTCCCCTGTCCCCCGGCCGCCTGGAGCCCGTTGGTCAGCGGTTCCTGAGAGGCGTGTCCCTCCTCATCTTCGTCCGAGTCGATGTGCAGCATGGCATTGAGCCGAGTGTCCGTGGGAAAGCTGGAGCGCAGTTTCGGTGACGCTGCGCCCAGGGGCCGGTCTCCAGGGCCCTTAGGGGCCTCGATAGAGTCCAGGTAGTCGTTCAGAGAGACCTGCCTCTGGGTGTGGCCTCCAGCCCCCTCGCCCAGGTCAAGGGCTCCGTCTCTCATGATCCGCTCGTCGTCCAGATCCAGCGGACCCTCGTTGGCCCTGAAGGCCTCGCTGTGGAGGGACCCCTCGGAGCCGGTTGGGGACAGGCCTCTGGAGACACGGGAGGTCGGGGGCAGGATGTCCTCGTCGTCTGAGGGGCTGCCGGGGTCCCCGTTCACAGAGGAGGCACCCAGAAGTGAGCCCATAGCATCTGAGTAGAAAAGTGTAGGTGAGTGATTCAGTGGTAAATGTCTGGAGTCATTAAAGGAGCACTCAGTCATATTTCATAAAACATAATTTATTAAAGGAACTAGGTAAGATCCCCACCCCATCCCCCCCTTACAGTTATGGAGAATATATCATTTTTACAGCACTGTTCTAAAATCAAGGGGAGGGAAGAAGGGGTGGTTTCCTACCCACCTCCAAAAGTTACATAGTGCATTTTCTGCAGTGCTGAGCCCAGAGTAGCAACAAAAGAGCCTCTATTCTCCCTATTACAGCTCAATGGAGCCTCACTGTGATTTTAAAGCTGATATTTTAAGGTAAAAATATTACCTATTGTTACTTTAAAGTGTTTTTTTTAAAACATATTTTAACTGAAATGAGCTAATGTCCTTAAATGAACCTTATATGCTCCACAGAGTGGGTCCCTCACACAGGGGAGGCCATGTTATAAAACCTTTGTCCACCAGACCACCATCTACTCACCCTCGTGTCCAGTAGAGGTGATCTCCACCCGGAACTGGAGCTGACCGCTCACATGCTCTGTGGGCAAACGACGGCACAGCGTATAGCTGACGAGCTGATCCCTGGAACACACACACACGCGCGTGTTAATGTAGTGTGTCAGACACAGTATCTGTGCAAACCCCTGTGTGTATGTGAAAGTTTAAGGAGGCAGTCGGTGGTGACTCTGACCCTGAAGCGTGTCTCTCCAGGAGTCTCTGCACTGGGATGGTCAGCTGACCTAAAAAACGCTTAATGATTGGACGACTTTTGGCAAATTTGTCCTTGACCTCGATTTCCAAAACATCTGTCATCAGTGCAACAAACGTGTACTTCTGAAAAAAAAAGAGAGAGAGAGAGAGAGAGAGGGAGAGAGAGAGAGAGAAAGAGAGAGAGAGAGACAATAGAGAGTTACTGAAAAACAGAAGGATAAAGGGAAGCAACAGATATGATGGAGAGAGAGGGGGTTGATAAAAAGTGAGAGAGAGAGAGAAGGGACTGAGAAATAGAGAAACCAAGTGACAGGGAGAGGGAGAGACAGACAGAGAGAGAGAGAGTGAGAGAAGGGATTGAGAAAGGAAATTGAGAAAAAAGAAAAAGAAAGAAAGAGAGTGAGAAAGACACAGAGAGAGAGGACTGAGAAAAGAGAAACCTAGAGGGAGGGGGAGAAAGAGAGAGAGAGAGAGAGAGAGAGAGAGAGAGAGAGAGAGAGAGAGGACTGAGAAAAGAGAAACCGAGAGGGAGGGGGGGGGGAAAGAGAGAGAGAGAGAGAGAGATAGAGAGTGAGAGAGAGAGAAGGGACTGAGAAATAGAGAAACAAAGAGACAGGGAGAAAAAGAGACAGAGAGAGACCGAGAGAGAGAGAGAGTGTGAGAGAGAGAGACAGAGAGAGACTCCACCTCTCCGTGCCACACAGGGTTGGTGGTGTTGGAGATGATGGAGGCCCGTCTCTCCTGGCCGTGGTGGGTGAAGGCTGGGAAGCCGCTCCTCTTTCCCGGCTGGATGCTCATCTTCAGGTAAGGGTCGGGGTTAAAGAACATCCCCTTCTTCAGCCCCTGAGCTCGGATATCTGCAACACAGGGCACCTTTAAGATCTGCACTAATTCTGTCTACATGCGTTTATCTCCGTGAACAAGATCTGAAGTAAAACCAGCCTTTATTCAAAAGCAGGATACGGCTGACATTTCACTGCAGACTGACACTTTCTTTCCACAAGGTGGCAGTGAAGCTGTGCGTGTGAAAGGCACAGAGTCCTGTTTATAATTCACTGACTATCACAATAGCCATTAAATAACCTCCTCCCATTCTTTCGGGTTCTAGGAAATCAGGATAGTACTGTGTCCAAAATAAACACCACATACCGGACAGTGTGAAGCTGACCAGTTTTCGACAGTGCTCTGTCACAGACTGACCCTCCACTTGTCCTTCAGCTCCAGCCTAGAACAGAAAGAGAGGGATTCACACACTGACACTGTTGGGAGTCTTGCCCAGGGACTTTAACAGGTGTAATGTGGTGTTCCTGCCCGAGCTGGGATTTAAACCCTCATCTGAGGTGTTGCAATATACATTGCATTGCAATATAAAACATATTATGTATTTACATACAGACACAGATGAGCTGCACTCTTATTGGCTCTTATCTCAGCAGCAACGACACTCCTTATAACTTCAGCATGAGTGGGAGGAGCTAAGGCTCTCTAAGTCGTTTATATGCATCACTTATTGTGACATCATAATAGCTACATACTCTAAGTTGTTACTGATTTAGACGGACGCTGAAGGGAACTAGGGAAAAAGTAAAAGTAAAAGTGACCCGAGCTGGAACCGGCCCTCAGTCGCTAAACTGCAGTGTCCTGGTGGACTGTGACAGACCACGGTCCCGTCCAGACTTCAGCAGTGCCCCAGCTGCCGGATTAAACACTGGAAACGCTGGTATCAAATTAATTTTGTGGCCACTGGAGGACCTGCTGCTATTGAGACGGATGAGGAGAGGGAGGCTCGGAGGATGAGGTTGGATAATGCCGCCTAATGGACCTCCATTATTTAACTCCGCTCTGATTCACTCCCACTTTAATGCGGCGAAGAAGCTGATTAATAAAAATCATCGGCTTTCTACTGAGAGGACGCTCGACTCGACTATTTTAAGAACCTAATGACTTCATTTAAAGGAGCAATCAGCGGTTTCCAGGAACAGATAAGGTCCAAGATCCACTTCCAATACAAACAGTCATCACAGCTCCATTAAAGGTGCAATCAGGCCATTTAGCACCAAACGTAAGGGACTGTTTGGTATACAGTTTCTACAAAGTGTAGCTCATAAGATAAAACGGGTGTCAGAAAGGGTCTTCCAAGCGGTGGCTACCGTATTTTAAAGTCATTTAGAGATATTTCAGCGTCTGAAATCTGACACAACGTGGACAGTAGGTGTCAGTTTACCAGCTGTTTTGTAAATTGAAAGCAAATATTCATGAGCTAAAATGATGGACTGCTACTTTAATGACCCTGTCCTCTCAAAGATGTGGGGGCAAAAAAAAAAACAAAAAAACATTGAGGTCACAAATTATCAACATAAAATATTAAAGGCTAAGCAGCAGCTCTATGAAAGTGTCAAACAAATAAATACAGTGGAGTCTGAGTTCCTAACTTGTGTTTATTGATAGTCAGAAAACATGTTATTTCTTACTAATTCAAGGAATAAGGTTTAAAAGACAGTTGGTCCGGTGTTGGGAAACTCTAATAGGCGTCTTGCCTGTGACGTAGATGGTGGACAACAACTCTAGAAGCTGCACTTAATTTAATGCTAAATGACGAAAAGGTGTGTTGTTTTTGGCTGCAATCATTCAATGTACAGTGGGACATCTGTGCACAAATGGCCCAAAGATCCCAAAATATCCAGAAAATGGACTACATTTGTCCACTTTAAACGGGCACTTTGGAAAGGACCATCCGCTCACTCCGTTATCTGTAGCTCATTTCACTGGCGCTTTTCCAACAATATGGGCATGTAAGGACACCAACGAAAGGTGTTCAAGAGCCTCTGTAACATGGAGGTAAACAGGGTAAGGACACTCACTTCGCCTGTTTTAGTTGGTGTTAGTTAACGTTAGCTTGACTCGCTAAACTCGGTGCTCAGATTATACTCGGCTACGTAGCTGCATTACGGAGGTTTATAGTGTCGGATGAATTCGAGTTCTACTTCGATCACATTTACAAGAATAACGGTACCTCTACATTTGAGTTTAGCTTATTGCTAGGCTATTGTCATGAATAATGTTGGTTATTTAGCTAGATACTGTCATAACAGTCAGTCATAACGGTGTTTTACCGCGGCGTTGTTCAGCTGTTGTCCACCAGTGACGTCACGGTTGCGTTCAAGAATTTCCGTAGCGAGCTCGGGTTTTTCCATCAATTTAATAAAATTGTCAGTTTTAAAGCAAATTAAGCTGCTATTTTCATTTTAATTCATACTTATATCTGTCAGTAACTACAATAATGTGGAATATTCACGGAGGTCCATTAAGTGCTGCTTAGCCTTTAATGCTGCTGTGCTATGAATGCGATGTTCAGTTGCTTAGGTACAGTTTATATAGTGAACATTAATGGGACGCTCTAGAGCAACTGCACATGAGCCTAAGCTCGCCCTACTCAATGCCACCGCTCAGCCTAAGGTGTACTGGGCTGAGACGGAGCTGCAGAGATTTACAACACCACTTTTAGTCCTCAGTGAGGCTGCCATCAAATCCTCACAGCAGTGTTCCAATATTCTAGAGGCTTTATCTGAAGTGTAGAAGTTGTATTTGCAGCAAAACTGGGACGAACACCTAATGAACACCCTACGCTTCTCTGAAGAAATGTGGAAATGTGGTGTTTCAGCTGCTTGTGTTTGGTGTCGTTGTGGAAAAAGCCGGTGAACTCTGCTCTAGTTCGGAGAGGGTCCCTTTAAAGTGAACTTCAAAGAATATCAAAGCGTGCCTTTTAGAGCCGCTACATTCCCAGAATGCTTGGGAATATGATACTCTCAGAGGAGAGCGAGAGAGACAAAGCATGCACACTCTCGCTCTGAGAGATACACAGATACACACTGACACTGTGTTTTACTAGTGAACCTTAACCTGTAGCTGCACTTAAAGATGCACTGTGTACTGAGACTATAGCTCCTACACGTGTTCCAAATACACACCACGTGGCCTATGTACTATACCTAGAACACACAGGGTATTAAAGGTAAATGATTCTGACAGCGAACCAAAAGCGCTGCATCATTCAAAAGCGCGCATCTTTTAAGGTGGAATGGTTTGTTGGAGGGGAAAAAAACGACTGTTTGTATGTGATGTCTTCACCTTTCATTGTAATCATTACATTGTGGGGACCAGCTGGTTGTCCCACATTGTGAGTGTGTAAAGAGGTTTGGTCCCCACATTGTAACATATAACTGGTATACACACACACACACTTACTAGGACTCCGGGGTTTTTGATAGTGATGCAGGGGGTCATAGCTCTCAGCGCTCCGCTCACGCCGTGATAATATTTGAAGCAGATTTTGGTCTCAGCTGCACACAAACAAACAGAAAACACACACACACACACACACACACAAAGAACAGTGTGTAAATGTAAATAAACTACATTCTTACATACAGCTGCATCAGCTAGACACACACAGAGAGAACAAAGAAAGAAAAAGAGCGATGAAGAGATAGGCTCACGCTCCATGAAGTATGGTCCAGCCTCCAGCCTCCACACTATCTGACCCCTCTGGGTTCCATTAACTCCACGGTTCTTTGAGTCCCAAACGTTGGCTGGACACGTCTCATCTGTGAAAATGAAACAGTGTGAGGAAAAAAGTTTTAAAAACCTCCCTCAGCAGCTCATGGATTTTTTTTTTTTACAGTGGACCCCTTCTCAGGGGAGAATCTGTGCTGTGGCTTTTGTCAGTTTGCTGCTCATTGATTTTTGTAGAGGCGCAACTCGTGCTGGAGATGCTGAGGACATGTCTCCGCCACTTTCTGAAAGGGCGCTGCAGTTAGGACAGAGGGTTAGAGTGAAGTGTTAGGGCGACATGACCCTTCAAATGAAGATTTGTCAAGGGCAGATTTCAAACGGCCTTGTGAACGACCAATTAAAACTACAATAAACATTGTATTATCTCAGTTTAATGTAGTTTTAATGTTTTATGACACTACTTCAGAACAAACAGAAAACATCACGTATTATCATCAAGTATTAGTTGATGCCTTGGCTTGGTTAGCTGTATATATATCCAAAAAGAAATCCACATTAAATTGTGACAGTTACATTTAAGGTGGAACTAGATGTTTTAAAGAAATATCTGCTGAAAAAACAATCACAGAAGAGTGAGGAGAGGGTGATATTATATGATTCTTGAACTCTTCTGAAGGCCAATGATGCCCTAAATCTAACTCCAGTCCAGCAGCTCCTCTGATATCACTGCAGACTGGCAGAGCTGCTGATGGCATATCAGGGTCTTGAAGGGGTGTCCCATTTCATAGGGGAACATTTTAAGTACTACACCCTGTAACTCAGCTCCAAGGGGCAAGAGAACCCTAGAAAACAAGGGGTAGGGGTAATAAAAGTAAGAAATGGAATTGGGCCGATATGTTTAAGCAGTGAACCACATTAACTGTGTTAATATCACTGCAACACGCAACTGTTAAACGTTATTCCATGATTAAAACAATGTCTAATAACTACAATGATGGAGGTATTAATTTAAACTAATTCAAACGTGGAATTTAAAATTTAAGGTGATGTTTCTGTTCTCTGTGTCTTTTTAATAACAGTCGGATTTCAGAATCATAACTCTTAATAATTATATCGCATGCTTTCTGGATTTTCCACTGCATGTTGAAAAACAGAATAGGGGATTATATCTGTGGCTTTTACAATGATTAAAAACATGGCAACGTGAATCTGTCTCTGAACTCTCCCAGGTGAGATCAGTTATGTGAAAGTGTCTTGATTTAAAATGTTCCCTAAAATAAAGCCCTGCCAGATTAGGGCTGATTAGGAATCACCTTCTTTGTGTTTACGTGCTTCTGAAGCGCCGTGTGCAGCATCCTTCTGATCTAACATGCCCCCAGCTGACTCCCATCTGTTTGGCAGTGTACCCAGACCCTACCCTACCCTCGCTGAGCCAAAAGCAAAACAGCATACAACGGTACAACACTTACACTCACTTATGTCTGCACCCACAGCCATTTTAACTTTGCTTTTGTTAGTTTGCTGCTCATTGATTTATCCATAGTTCCCTTTGAAGCACTGTCCAGTTTAGTCTCAATTACTAATGGTGCCACATCTGTGGGGTGTCTTGCTTTTAAATAATGCACAAATTTTATAATTAATACACTGTACAGGTGTACATATGTTTTAAAGTGTTTTTGTTTAACGTAAAATTGTGATTGAAAATGTAAACAATCTACAGCTCTTTTGTCACTGTATTGTAACTGTTGTTTACTATTAAAAATGGCAATTGTCATTTTATTCATGTAAAATATAACCTAAAATGCAAGTATTAAAAACAACATTCATGATTTTGATCAAAGAAGAGATCTCCAGTCTGTTTGTGCCCTCAAAACTGGTCTAATGTGTTTACAAAGCACTAGTGTCTCTCTCCAGTATGCTAGGCTTTCTCCCATCGAAGGGACCTTCAAATGTTGAAAAGCATGAATCAATATGAGGATGTTGCTCTATTCTTGCTCCATACATGGGTAATATTGCCTTATATTTGCTGTTTCACATCACTTAAGGTGGGACTGACTCTAAATTCAGGAGAGCGCTAACTGCATGAAAGTAAACACAGAGGGAAAATGCCACAAAACTAAACAGCTTGAGCTACACATGGAGTTTCTGTGGGAATTTAAACAGTGAAGTTACACTTCAGCCACATTTACCCTCAAACATACAGATCTAACTTAAAAGACGCTGAGCTTCTAAATGTAAACAAACCAGAGAGACCTGCCCTTCCCCACAATCTTAGATGTTGCTAATTTCCTGTTCATTAACATTGAAATCCCCATCTTTAAATCATCTAAACCAAAATTCACACATACTTTTCGATACAAAATTATCCCCAAGAACACAATACAGTAATCCCTTGCTACTTTGCGGTTCATCTTTCGCGGTTTCGCTACTTCGCGGATTTTTTCAAGGGGGGCTTATGGCCGCTATATCGCGGATGTTGAGGGAAAATCTAGGAAAAACCTGAAAGATGTGTAAATTAAAAGTATTTTTTTAATTATTATTTGCATGTATTAGACTGGGCCTGTAGGGGACAAAATATATCATTTACAAGTATTTCTTACGTACAGTACGTGTATTGTTCATGTCCACATCCGAATGAAATTTACTGACGCTAAATCACAGCTTAGGAATGACTCTATTAAAGAAACTGGTAGGATATCACATGTAGTTCCAGCTGAAGAACATTATAGAACGACTGTTTAATGCATATGGTGTGTTGTTAACAGCAACAGGGAGGGGTTTAAAAGTCCAAATACTCGTTAAATACATAAAAATCAGAGACTGTAGCTAATCTACAGACTTTAGGAAAAATGAACCCAATAAATGTAATGAATATCATGTGACCGCGAGCTTATTAACTCTGTATTTAGGTAAAAATGCAGATAGTGAGAATTCATTAGGTGGTCTTGACTCCTAGTTTGGGACCCTCCCCACAGCTATAAAAATGCTCTCCACTACACGACCCTCCACTCCTGGCTTTTTAAAAACAGTTTATTGATAAGCGATAGACAGACAGCAGACAAATCGACTCAAAATGTCCAGATCAATACAGCTGCAAACAGAGCAGGGACCCAGTGACCCACTGTTCCATTTGTGAACGCATATACAGGCTCTCTCTTACACACACACACAAATCCATTAAGCAGAACCTAAGCTGGAGGTGAAAGTGCACACACAAACATACACATGAATGCAGCAGCTTGTGAATGCTTCCTCTATAAATTAAACTTAGCAGGAAACAGCAAATCAATGACTGATCTCCAAGTGTTAAGCCAACCTTTATTAGTAAATTTAACACGCTTGGAGGAGAGCACTAACTCCCAATTGTGTTCTATCAGCTAAAGAGTCAACCACAGTAACTACAAACTCCACAAACTGCTCCTCGATGCTATGACAGACACTGGAATGGAGAGGACAAGCACAATCATTCTAGGAGACACATGTCCACCATCTCTTTTCATGTTTCCTCCTTTTCACTGCTATGAATATAACATCAGTGGATAGCAGCACATCAGCTGGCAGACTCCCTCTCTGGCTGGCACTGTGCTGTGTGATGAAGGGACCACCCAACTGTCTGTTACTGCTATCAACGGTGATGGCAGGAGCATCAGGTGGCAATTTTCCACTGCAAGGTACCCACTCGACTCGGGTCTACTCGCATTTTGGCCCATGGTCCCTGGTTGCTTTTCCATTCACACAGCTCCCCCACCTCAAATGTGTCCAATGTCATCACAAAGCCTCATGTGTAAGTGGAACAGCAGGCTATGGAAACTACTACTTTACTCATGGTGTATCGGCGTGTTGTTGTTGTTTGGGACTGAACACAGCTCCGTCATCAGTTCAGACAGATCAGTAGAGTTTGTTCCTTCCTTGTTGCAGCTACCAGCTCTCGCTGGATTCTTTCGTCGGCCACCGATCCAAGGAGCGTTTGAACCTCTTCAAAAGGCCACGGCGTAATTTTACGAGCTGCCGTCGTGAGTCGGATAAAAACAAACGTGATCTCTGCTGCAGCTAGAGATTTTACAGATGGAGAGTTGGTGCTGGTCATCTGCGTTGTGTGGCGTAGAGTGACGACTCTCTCTGGACAATCAGCGCTCTGCAAGGTTTACACGCCACGGTTTAGTCCCTACTCGACTCGCTCTGAACCACGAGAGAACAGCCACTAAACAAGAACCCGCTTTCAGAACCAATTTACTAATGGTAAAGTAGATTAGCAGAGTAGAGTAGGTACCATAAGTGCCTCCAAATAAGCAGTAACCTGCTGGAAAACGTAGATAAACCCCTTCTGTTATTCTCCAGGTCTGGCAGCCAGGATTTGCATTTGTCAGAGCGAATGTTGGAGAGAATCCAAGCAGGAAACCTGCAGTAGATTAAGACTTCGTAGAGAGAAACGTCTGTCTACTTGAATATATCAGACTATCCAATAAAGTCTACATATGCTCTATTCTTCTGTAGAAGAGCTAGTGACAGGCCGCTAATGGACTCTGGATTGATTCAGTTGGCTATGAGTCTATAAAACCTGCTCAGTTCGTAGCTCTCAGTGTTTATTTGTATACACTGCCTTGATAAACACTTACAGAAGTTACACAGGAACCTCTGAGATCAACTGGAACAGAGTTAGTGATCCAGAACTAATCGTCCAGTATCAGAACCTGACCTTCACTAACATTTTTGAGGCTGAATGCCATCAAATCTTGACAGAAACGTCCCAGGATCTAATGTAGTGCATTAGCAGAAGCTGTTACTGCAGATAAGAGAAGTAAATTCCGACTTTAAAGCTGATTTCACAGTTTAAATTCTGAGAATATTTCCTCACCGTCTGCTGCTCTCTGGTCTGTTTGGGTTCTGGAAAAAAATCAGGTGTCAGTACACAGCCCTAGCTCAGTAGACAGGGAAAAGTCTAAAAGTCTTGGTCTGGCTCAGGAGCCACAGCTGAGAAACAGAGTCTGGAGAGGTTTAGATGGCAGAGAGACCTCTGAATGCTGAAAAGCATAAAAAGGCAGACTGACAGAAAGTAACAGCTCGAGTTACAAATGAGTCTCTATGTTGCCTTTAAGAGCCTTCTTTCCGAAGAAATGTTGGCCAAGAAAGTGTCCACAAACCCTTAGCGATGTGTATTTATATATTTCACTATTAACTAACATCTCATCAACAAGGCATCGGACAACGCTGCATATTTATGCACTTGGTAGAGCCCTAAAAGGCTGGACAATTAGCGGTGGATTTAAAAAATTATCCTGAGGTGACAAATGATTGGTGGAGGTCAGTGCAAACTGAAAGCCAAGCTTGTAAAGTGTAAGTGTAGAGCTCTATCGTTGTCCCAGTCGGCGGTGGTGCAGGGATTAGCCTTGTCTCGTGTGATCTATGGCCTATGGTTTCAGGGTCCATCACTGGGTTGACTGTGGGCTTCTGTTGCGGTTTGTCCTTAACAAGCCACAATTCACCTCCTCTGTCACATGACCGAGGCAAAAATCAATCACGGCCAGGATGAGCGCAGCGACAGCGGACTCCATTTCTCCCAGTCCATGGCATCACGGGTAAGCCAGTCAGAAAAGACACCTGTGTTCTGCTGCTTTAAAGCAACATTAGGTAATATTTTTATCGCAATATTCCAGCCACAAAATAACTGTGATGCTCCACTGAGCTGTAATAGAGAGAACAGAGCCTCTGTCATTGCTACTCCAGGATCATCACTGTAGAAACTGTACTGTGTAGCTTTTAAAGAAGGGTAGGATATTGTCCCAGTAATCTTTATCTTTTATAATCTAGTTTAAAGCCTTCTCATAAGAACAGAAGCAAACTAGAAGGTAAACTAGTCCAAGAGAAGTATGCCTTAGGGCACCTTAAATAAACTGGGCATTTCCTGTGTTAATGTTTTGTTAATTAAAAATATGACAAATATTTGTTGGATTCTGATTGAAAAACAAATTTGTAAATGAAGATAAAAGTATCAATTATTTCACAATTTTGAATTTTAGCGTGTTTTAATTGTAATACATTTTAAGGTATTGTTTATTTAGTGATGCCTAATACCTAAATACATAATAAAATACAAGCAGAAAACCTTTAAAAACACATCAATTCATTAACTGAATTGATTAAAACGACTAAAACATTTTAAAAAACTAGACTAAAATGAACAATAATTAAAATGACTGAAATGCAACAAATAATTGACAAAAAATGACTGACAGTTATCACAGGGCACTGCTATCAGTTCATTGCAATCCGTTTTAAATTTAGTTTTAAAATATTAATATTGACAAAGCCAGGATGTTACTGTCTGACAATGATGTCATGTTTCTTGTTTGTTGGCAGTTTTTCTTGTGGCCTTTATATTGTTTATATCAATATTAGAATCATATTTTTATTGACAAAAATGTAAGAAATATATCGTGATATAAATTTTTCGCCATATTGTCCGGCCCTAAATCAATCCCAGTGTTCCCAAATTGATTCTCTGGTAACCGAACATCCTCCTGGACCTCAGGATGTTCAGTTACTGAGACCACAAGCCTGTAGACATAAAAAGTGAACACCCACCAATCAATTTCACTCCACCCCACAGTAAAACCTGAGAAATCAGCCTCTGGACATTCCCTAAAGGGCAATCGGAGCTCCAGAGTGACTGTAAACGTAGCCCTGGAGGATTTAGGAGGGGATCGATGTCTGGCACTGTATGTGAGAGAGAGCCCTCTCCCTGGTTGAGGCCACGCAGGACTTTCCCTGACTGGATCAATAGCTCTATGGAGCTGGTTGCAGTTGCAAGAGGGATAGACTTTCACTATCCATCGTGGCCAGACGACCCTGGAGCGCTGCTCTGATAATAACGGATTAATCGCTGCTGCCACTGCCACGCAAGGCTGACTGCAGGGTGATTAAAGGGACGGTTTGTCCAATGAATCTACACATATCTGAATCATAAAACAAAGGCCTGTTGACCCTGCCATGGGGGAATTGGGTGTTCAAGCCGCAACGGTGCCACTGTCTGGAACTGTACCTGTCAACTCACTAACACAGTCGGACAGTTAGGGTCCCCCACAAGGGTTTAGGTTCAATTAAAGTGTGCCACATGTGAGAAAAGCCTTCTGCTTTGGCTGAGTGAACTTGTCCAGGGTTGTGTGTGAGTGACCTGAGTGAGATATAACACTGTGTAAATGTTGCTGCGTTCAGAGTCATCCTGCTGAGCTTGTGAACAGCGGAGAAACCTGACCAGTGCATATGGCATCATGGCAAACACAGCCCCAGAAACACACACAAACAGAGCGTTTTCATTTATATGGAACGCTGTCCAGCTCCTGGGCACTTTTCTGGATCGCAAACCAGTTAATGTCGGTGGAAACGCACCAAACTGATGCTCTGTGACGGACGTGTTCTCTGCTAAGACTGTGCACCCAATGACTCCCGGTAGGTTCACCATGACCCTGATCAGAATGAAGCAGTTACAGAAAGTGAATTAATGAATGTATATGAAGAATAAATGTCACTGTATCTTTATATTTATTGAGTTAATTGGAATCTTCTCATGCAAAAAAACTGGAGCCTGCTCCTGTAAGTTAGTGTGAATGTTCCTTTTCCGGCTTGGTTAGCATTCACAACCCTGATCTGTAACAGTTTGGTGTGTTTCCACCAACATAAATTGGCTTCTGGACAAGAAAAGTTTGTTCCCAAAGAAAAGATGGTTTTTCAGCATGAACCATACTATTGTATGTGGAAGAGTTGAGGGAAAGAAGCTCCAGAAAGGGCTCAGAGCCTCAAATAAAGTGTTATGGTGCAGTGGAACTTAATGGGTCATTTACAGAATATTATATAAAAAAATAAAATGAAATAAAACAGAAAAGTGCTCTGTCTGGGTGTGTTTTCTGGGGTGAGTTGGCTACTTTTCTCCACTGTTCAGAAGCTCCTCACGTTAGCTGAGAACATGCCAACATTTCCACACTTGTATCCTGTCTCACTCTGATCTGAATCTGCTGTAAACACTGGATAAACAATGACTCTGTCCTGACTTTTTCTGTGAGCTGAATTCAGCGCCCCCTGCTGGTGACGTATCCTTAGTTCCCATCTAAACAGGTGGAAACGTGGAGGGGCTGGTTCGCTGAAAAGAACCACGGTTCCAAGAATCCTGGCTAAGCTTGTTGCCGCATTGCTTGTGCTGCACCACCGAAGACTGCTCTGCTGAACCATGCAGCCTCTCATTCAAATTGAATGACCTCCAGCTGACTCAATGTTTTCCTGCTATGTGTGCACACAGGGTAAGAATTAAACACACCCTCACAGACGAAGACAGAGACTGCTTATAAACATCAAATACATAACTCCCCAACAATGTCAGTGACAACACCCATCACAACAATGTCCTTATAAAGTACGTCCGCTAAATTCCTGGGGGCTATTCTCGGGGGGTGCATTAATGTTGGTGAAGGCTTCCTGTTTTGATAGGGCTGGTGTTGTTTATGGTACACTGTGTGTTCTGGGACAAGGTCCAGCCCTGCACTGAACTCTGGGATTGTCTGAAACATCACTAGAGCGCTAAGTAATTAGACATAACCTTGAGTGTGAGTAAAGGACTGAGAGAGAGCAATAAAAGTCAGTCAGAGACACGATGTCGGAACGCCACTACATCACTGACTCAGCACTTTTCTCCAAATATCCACTTACTCTTTCTCATTCTCTCTCTCCCTAGCGTTCCCATTTTCAGCTCAGTGGAGTGTCAAAACAGAGGATAATCTGTTCTGTGTCATCCTTCTGTCCACTGCCCCACTGTACCCTGCCGGGGCTCTGTGGGACACCTTCCCTGGTCGGTTCTGTTCTGTGCAAAAGAAGAACCTGTTCCTTTTCATCCACTCAAATCGGATCAGGATTTAGCAAAAAAAAAATCATATATTTAAGGGGAACATCTGGAAACAAACCTTGCTCTTCACACTCACTCACAACACATCTACTACTTTTTTAAGATAAAAACTATCCATTGATTTTGACTGTATTTTTGTTTTTTTGTGTTGTAGAAGTTATATATTATACTATACAAGCACCATATTATTGAGAATATAAACCCATTTCACATAAACTAATGCAGAGTACTGTACCAACACATTGTTTTGGACTGTGGTAAGAAATCAGAGCTCCTGGAGGAAACCCATGCAGACACACAGAGAACAACTTAGATGGGGATTGAACCTACAACCCCAGGAACCTGAAGCTGTGTGGCAGTGACCCTACCTCCACCCTATAATCAGAAAGTCTTTTTTAAAATGATGGAAACATGAAATATACCCCATCTCAATAACTCTTTGTTTTTCTTACAAAAATATCCCAAAATTCACCCCCCAAAAAACTAAAAAATGATATACAGTATATAATTCTAGTCTTCATAATCTCCAGCGCCCTCTTTTAACTCACCAATGTGGTACAGTCCAATCCAGTCTGTTGCATCCACCTCTTCTTTGATGTCCCAGGAGATGACAAGGTTCTGGCCTCGGCCCAGGGTGAACTGGTAAGTAGAAGCGGTCAGGGATGAGCGGCTGTCTGATGTGACCAGGTCCGTGTCGCTGTTGGCCCGCTGCAGGCCCATCGGTTCTGAGGCACCCCCTCTGGAGCCCCCCGAACCACTGCTGGAGCCCTGTGCTGAGAGGCTGCGGAGGTTTTCCGGTCCCAGCGTGTAACGCATGTGTGGAGTACGCCTCCGCACCACCAGAAGGTGCTCCCGGGCATTGGTGGTGGTCCCAGTGGCCATGGTGACGTGTGGGGAGGAATGGGGGCTGTGGTGAGGGGAGGGGCTGGGGTGGTGAGGCGGGGGAGGGTGGGGACGGGTGCGGGGAGGGAGGACAGCTGTGGCCAGGGAGGGGCGAATGGTGGAGGTCGAGTGTACGTGGATCAAAGAAACAAAGGCCTAGGTAGGCCTGAATGGGAGGAGGGTTGATAGAGGGTGTCGGGAAATGGGACCAGACCCAAGAAGGGTCACACTGCAGGGGTCACCTTCTCCACTACAGTCCAGGTGTTTGTCATCTAAAAGATCAATTTTAAGGCACTTTGGCCAGTTGCCTTTTTTCAGCCTGATAGCACTTAAATTGACACATTCATTCTGAAAAAAACATTAGGTTGTATCCCACTGGACCCCCATTCAAGGGGGCCTTAAGCAAATGCCTGTCAAAGGCCTCCAAGTTTGACCATATTTAGGATCTCCATGGTGGCCTTGCCACCAAAAGACGGCAGGAACAACCTAAAAGGGCATCTCTTGGGATCTGTAGTCCTGCAGAACTTAGCAACTGTTCAACAGTCATTATTCAATCCATTTTTTTTTCAGAAAAGGCAGTGAAGGGCTTCAGATTTTGGCAAGAAGAACACAAGATGAGCTCAGTCTCTGGCTGTCCACATAATCCAAGTAATAGCTTGAGAAATATTGATCCTCGACTTGATGAACACAGGGTTCCTGTAGAGACGCAAAGACAAAGACCTAGAAAAAGGAAAGAAAGAAAGAGTTGTAAACGTTTTGCCCATCAACCTCAGTTATGACTATGAAAATGATGTGGCAGGGAGCCCAGAATGAATTATCTGAAGCATTCTGGTTCAATAATAACAACAGCAACCACAACAACGCTCCAGAATGTGACAGATGTCTCTCGACAACACAAAGCCTAAATCAAATTCTGGCAAGAAAGTAATTCCCCAATCTTCCCCCTTCTGTAATAATTTAGTGGCGATCCATCGCATTAAGAACTGTATCACTAATCTGCCTTCAGCAGCCACAACATCAATAAAAGGGGGGCACGGGCAAAGAGGCTTGGCGCTTCAATCTTTGTGAGTGTAGGATATGGGAAAGAGGAAATGTACAGGCAACAACACAAGGACATATGTTCTGTTGTCAGATTTTTAATCTGTTTACAGGGAAAAGGAGAAAAAAAAGGCAGAATATATATGGCAGGGGAATGGGGCAAGTATAGTGATGGAGTGGGTTTTGTATGTCCCAGTATTGTATAATGCAATATTGACCTTTCATATTTTAATATCAGAAAACTAATCAGCCTCTACCAAAACTATTTATATTGTGTTCTGTGAGCAACTCAACCTGACACACCAGTTCATCTCAAGAGCCTCGACTGAGACTCTTTCACAAGAAGAATGAAAGAAAATGAGTGGATGTAGAGGCTCAGAAGGATTGGACATGAACAAACGTATTGGGAGAGACCACTTTATTACTGAATTCATGAGTTTCATTTATTCCCATTGCCACATATATTTTTTTAATTCATACAATTGCAGTTGTCTAACAGGATGCTACAGCTGCAACAGCTCAGTTTGTGAAATATTTTCCCTTGTAGATTTTCCATGATGAACAGTGAATGGTATTACTGGAAAGTGGATGTAATTAGCAACCACAGCAACTCAGAAACAAATTGGCAGACCGTGTAAGGACACAGAGACACAGTACGTAAAAGTCACCAACGCCCTGCTGACACGTACTGCAAAGCTGCTGTTATCCGCAAACGGGGAACCAACTACAAATTAATACCCATGGATTTAAAGTGGGATATCATAAACTCTCCTGTAGGTGTAGTGTAGGATGTATACAGACAAGACAGGGCATTGAGAGTGACAAGAAGTGTACCACTCTAGAAAGCAGAGTGCAAGAAGACAAGTGCAATACTTGTATTTCAACTCTACTGTACAGATATCGATTTTTCCACTTATGCTCCACACTTCCTACCACTAAAGTGCACTTCACTCTGCCTTGAGCATCAATTCTACAGAAGCTCCTCCTCTTGTCTGGTCTTATCAGGCACAGTTAGAGCTCTGGAAACCTTCTGTATTTCTTGTATCCAGTTACAGTCTCCCTGTAAGTGTAGTGTGTGTGTGTGTGTGTGTGTGTGTGTGTGTGTCAGCGCTGCTTTCTAAAAGCGTAGATAAGCATGAGTCTCCTCAGAGGCTCCTAAATTAGCTACCTCTGTCAGAGCTGTCAGTACGGCATCTCGGTAAGAACTGTGACACTCCGTGTAGCACAATCAACCCAACATCCCTCTCAAACCTCAGCCCCCAGCTAGCCCTGACACCACTGACCACACATACCGAACACACACACACACACACACAGCTGCTCCGGCCAAGAGAGACATATACCACGGCCAAAAGCAGCCCCTGGGCTGTTTGTGTCTATTGTTTGATGTAAACACAAATGAACACAACACTTTCAGAGCGAGATAGAGTGTCTGACACTTGAGGAAGCCGTCCAAGCCCGGCAGCATTTATGGAATACACAAGACAATAGGTGTCTATCACAGACACAATTTCAAAATTGTGTTGTATTGTACATATTATGTCCACACAAATCCCTCCCTGGCAGCTCCTAGTGATGCTCTAATGAACGATTATGTGCACACTGGCATGTATACAGTGTGAAAATATCAAAAATGGCGGGTCAGTCTTCATAATACATAAAATAATTACATCAGCAACTGCATTGGGTAATTTTGGGTAAAATCCACACATTCATAAATGTTACCCCAATAGTTTATAATTAAGTTTATAATTATTTTGTTGTTGTCTTGGAGTGGTATGGAGTCTACTCGTGAGCGTTAATTACCCTCCAGAGTTTGGGGGTGGAGGGAGGCTTTGCCAGTTTTGCCATACACCAAACCTAAATTTCTGCTTATACACTTGGTTGTACACTTCTGCTTAGCGACCTCTTGAAGTTTGATTGCCAATAATAACGGCCCCATCCCACTTCCCTGCCTCCAGGGCTATATTACCTATTCTATGCATATTTTTTTTTTTTTCAGTGTACACTACTCTATCTCATATTCACAATACTATACCTATAAATGTCTCCTGAATTACTGTCCACTCAACACTTCTTCCCAGTTCAGTAGCTCAGCGTTTGAACCCAAAGCTCGGGTCACCTCCAGAATGAAAGACCACGCGCACAGCAACCACAAATGTAATTAAAGCACTACACACCAGCAGAAGATGCATAAAGAAGGACTTCTGAGACTCACTTCCCCCACAGCAGCAGCAGGCAGCCTCCTCAAGGTCTCCTGTGATCTTCCCTTTGCTGTAAACATTTCTACACTATGCATTCCCTACACACACTCCCTAATGCATCTGGTACTTACCCGTCATTGGCCACACTGACGGCTTTATTATTCATGTTAGGCACCGAGCCATGTGAAGACTTTAGGCTGGACATGATTGGGCAGGAGAGGATAAAATGTGGGAGAAAAGCAGGCGTGATGAAGAGCAGACGGCACGACCGTAGTTACATAACAACCCGAGATCAGCAGAGAGCAGGAAGAAGAAAGAAAGGATGGCAGCAGTGATTTATTATCAATGAGGCTTGAAGATGAATCTTATATGGAGCAGCAGACACCAGACTTTATCATCAACAGTGATGATAAAACAAGAAATGGACCAATCAGAAGCAAGCAAACATCCTTGTGCTGTGAAACCTCACATTTACTGACATCTAACAAAATGCTCCAGAAACACACCGCTTCACTTCAATGACATTGTCCAAGTAGTCCGTTGCAGGGCGACACACACTCATACATTCACTCACACCTACGGACACATTTGAGTTGCCAATCCACCTACCAAAGTGAGTTTCTGGAGCGTGGGAGGAAACCAGAGCACCCGGAGGAAACCCACGCAGACACAGGGAGAACACACCACACTCCTCACAGACAGTCACCCGGAGGAAACCCACGCAGACACAGAGAGAACACACCACACTCCTCACAGACAGTCACCCGGAGGAAACCCACACAGACACAGGGAGAACACACCACACTCCTCACAGACAGTCACCCGGAGGAAACCCATGCAGACACAGGGAGAACACACCACACTCCTCACAGACAGTCACCCGGAGGAAACCCACGCAGACACAGAGAGAACACACCACACTCTCAGAAAAGTCACCCGGAGGAAACCCACGCAGACACAAGGAGAACACACCACACTCCTTACAGACAGTCACCCGGAGCAGGACTCGAACCCACAACCTCTTTTGATTGTGCATGGCAAATATTGCATAATTATTATTATTATTTGAATAAATTGGCAGGTTTATTCTACATGTTTATGTTGCTCCACCCCAGAAATGTAGTCCGGTGGCTCAAGATATTGTGATGGGACCCGCAGACCTCTACCTCGGACCTCCTGTCCAGCCCCCGTTATCGAACTGTTCAGCTGAAACTGAAGTTCTGAGTGAGAGGACCTTAAAAACAATTGCTAAAAATGCCTGTGCGTACCCCTCATCTGGACGGCCTATACACTTAAGCTGCCTGGAATATGTCTATTACTCTGGCAGCAAGTCCAGGCAACACTACAGATGATCTATTTGACAATTCTATTTCAAGCAGAGGTAATGATAAAGAGAAGGAGGAGGAATCTAGCAAGCAGTTATCAGCCTGTAGCAGGAGCGAAGAAGGCCCCTGGGAGCGCTGGAGCTTACGTAACTGCCACAGCCTTTTCTGCTCTTTCTCCCACACAAGCCTAGACTACACACTTTCAAACGCTGACACGGAAGAGGTCTGGGGGGGGGGGGGTCTTCTTGCTGACGACAGAAGAGGGGAACAGGCAGGAGGTGATACTGTGGTTTCCTCCTGTAGTGTCCTGGCTGTGTTTCCTTTGTTTCCGGGATTCTTATGTCCATATAAAGCAAGGTTTGGTCACTTCCTGCTCAAGCCACAGGTCTTCTACCTGACCCCAGACTCAGACATTCTGATTTAATAGTGGGTTTAAGCCAGATAAAGGGAACTGGACTGTTTACAGAGTGATATTTAGATGAATGTATCTCATGGTTTCTAATGCACTCACTCACAATCGTGTTTAGCAAATCGATCCACAAGTCTCGCTATTCCGTGCCTTGCATCCAAGATGCTGTATATCTCTGTTCATGCAGCAGATCTCACATACTTTCATCCATTCTTTCTCTCTCTCCGTGTCTCTTTGTCATAACGTTGGCTGCTTTGAGAAAAGCTCGGGAGCATCCCTAGTGAATATGCCTCTAAACAAATCCAGGGGCAAAGTTCAACAGCACCACAGGTCCAGTTGCACCACATGTTAATGATAATGAGTTGTGATGGTGGCACTGTGACCCTGGACATTGGGTTTTCTAGGTTATTCTGAGCTCTTCAAAGTGAGCGATGATGTAATGTACCCTGTCATTGTCAGTAAACAGTCAGCTGGCATAGTCAGGCTTCAGAAATGTTGGCATTCAAAGCATTCTGGGAAGGGAGGAGAGGCTGAAGAGGAAGTGGAAATCACAACTTCCCTGAAACTTCTAAGTCCTGGATATGTCTCCCATGGGAACGGTTTCCCAGAGCGTCATAATAGTTTTCAAATGAACAAACCACCAATTTGGTGCTTATATGAAGTGGGTAACACTGAGGCTCTGTAAAATGGTGGACTGAGGTTCGGTTCCCTGACTGGGTAACAACAACAGAACTATACTAATATGACACCTTGGGCAAGACTTCTAATGCTACGTTGCCTGAACTCTTACTGAAACAGCAAGCATAAGTACACAATGAATCAATCAGCAGCAAAACAGCCAGGGTTTACCAAGTCTCCCAAACACTGACAACACCAATTTAGGTCATATTCTTATAACTAGATTAAAAAATATCAAAATATTAATTAATTCATTCATTATCTGTAACTCTTATCCAGTTCAGGGATAAGAGTTCGTGGTGGGCCCAGAGCCTACCTGGAATCATTGGGCGCAAGGCAGGAATACATCCTGGAGGGGCGCCAGTCCTTCACAGGGCAACACACACTCACACATTCACTCACACACTCACACCTATGGACAGTTTTTGAGTCGCCAATCCACCTACCAACGTGTGTTTTTGGACTGTGGGAGGAAACCGGAGCACCCGGAGGAAACCCACGAGGACACGGGGAGAACACACCAACTCCTCACAGACAGTCACCCGGAGGAAACCCACGCAGACACGGGGAGAACACACCAACTCCTCACAGACAGTCACCCGGAGGAAACCCACGCAGACACGGGGAGAACACACCAACTCCTCACAGACAGTCACCCGGAGCGGGAATCGAACCCACAACCTCCAGGCCCCTGGAGCTTTGTGACTGCGACACTACCTGCTGCGCCACCGTGCCGCCCAATATCAAAATAGACATACATTATTTTATGATTTTTGATGGTAGTGGGTGAACTACTTACTATCATTTCCAATCTATACTTCAGCAAAAGTCCAAGCAGAGGCTAGGATACATCTTTTAAATGTGTAAATCATTCACTCAGGTAGGAGCCAAGCTCATATTTCAGTTAGTAATGAAGTTACATGAAAGAGAAATGAGAGAGACGGTGGAAAAACAGCTCTCCAGAGTCCACAGAGGATGGTGTGGAAGTCTGGCAAGGCTTTTGTCAGGAAAAAAAAACTCAGTGTGAAGACACAGCTCTGTTTCTCAGTTCCGGGGGGAAAGACAATAACCAGCTTTTTTAGGACACGCTGGCTGATGGAGCCTCAGTCGAGACACTCAGGAAAATAAAGCTGTGAGATGAGAGATATTAGAAACTGATCTCAAATCAGCAGCTAATAAATCTAAAAGCATTTGTTGTTTTTAAAAACGCTCAGATTTTTTTTTTCATTGCTGCAACCACTGCTGACACAGGCATTTGGAATATTTCCACAGCAAAGCACTAGCCAACTGACCAATGAAATGAGACACTCTGAAGCAGGGCTGGGTGATGTCTACCTCACTGTCATACAAGGATTTCTAGACAGTTCAGGTCCAGGTTTTACTGGAAGTAGATGTGGTCAGTTTGGGGTTAGCCTCCCGTTGCTGGGAGTAGTCAATATCATGATGTATCTCAGGCAGTGGCATGATCTGCTGGCCCACCCCTACCCTGAGTTTAGTTTTTTTGCTTTATCATTAGATAAATGTGGTCAGGTATCTTGTTCTTGTTTAGTCCCTGTTCTCTCATGGTTCAGAGCGAGCTGAGTAGGGACTAAATCATGGCGTGTAAACCTTGCAGAGCACTGAATATCCAGAGAGAATCGTCATTCTACGCCATGCAATGCAGACGTCCAGCACCAACTCTCCACTAACTACAGCAGAGATCACGTTAGTTTTTATCCAACTCACAATGGCAGCCCATAAAAATACGCCTTGGTCCTTGGAAGAGTTTCCAACGCTCCTTGGATCGGTGGAAAGAATCCAGTGAGAACTGGGCTGCAACAAGGAAAGAACAAACTCTACTGATCTGTCTGAACTGATGACGGCACTGTGCCAAACAACAACAACGCACCAATACACAATAAGTAAACAACACCTAACGTTACAGCCACCGTTGGTGTGGTTTCCCAAGACTGCTGCTCCCTGTAGAGAATATGTTAGAGCTACTTTCAGGGGGGAGCTGTGGAAAACTGACCAGATACAAGGTCCCAAAAAGAGAGTAGAGCCGTGTCGAGTCAAGGAGTTTATGCATAATGCACCGGAAAAGCTCCAAAAGTTCACCAAGGTTTACAAGGTTTACACGGCATGGTTTAGGCCCTACTCCACGAGAGAACACGGACTAAAAAGTGTCAAGTACGAGACTGTGGAGTAAACTCGCCCAGCATTGGACGGTGGAGTAGTGGAACTGCGTTCTCTGGATGTGAGAACGCCATATCCAATACTTTCAAGCTGAGATGGCGGGGTGAAGGTACAGACTGACTTAAAGTGCTGCGACTGCTGTGACTCACTCACACACATTGTTTACCAGAAGGAAAGTGGAGGACTGTTACAACAGGATCAATAGAATATAACTACAGCTCCCGAGAGCTTCTTGTTTCTTGGTTACTGTTACTGATACTGAAATACTGGCCTGTATTCTAACACTGATAAAAATATTCTCCATTAATCATACATGATCCCCCATCAAACGATAACGCTGTCCTAAGAATGAGTGCAGAGAGTGACTCATCTGCACACTGGAGTTTTAGAGACCAGAAAGTTGCCCATTAGTGACAGCAGGTTATTAATAACACATATCCGGTTCCAGTTAAGGCTTAGAATCATTAACAACATCACCAGTTAATGAATGAGAGCATCGTTACTTTTACTTCCCTCAGACCTGTGAGTGTTGCGTAACATGACTTAATGGTTTTGTTTTAATAAGTAGCTCCTGCTTATGAGATCTTTGTTTACAGAGGATCCATTCAATCATTCATTCACTGTCTGTAGCCTCTTATCCAATTCAGGGTCGCGGTGGGTCCAGAGCCTACTCTGAATCATTGGGCTCAAGGCAGGGACACACTCTGGAGGGGACGCCAGTCCTTCACAGGAAGACACACACACACACGCACACACAGTCACTCATATCTACAGACACATTTGAGTCTCCAATCCACCTACCAACGTGTGTTTTTGGAGCTAGGGAGGAAACAGGATCACCCGGAGGACACCCACACAGACACAGAGAGAACACACCACACTCCTCACAGACAGTCACCCGGAGGACACCCACACAGACACAGAGAGAACACATCACACTCCTCACAGACAGTCACCCGGAGGAAACCCACACAGACACAGGGAGAACACACCACACTCCTCACAGACAGTCACCCGGAGGAAACCCACACAGACACAGGGAGAACACAACACACTCCTCACAGACAGTCACCTGGAGGAAACCCACACAGACACAGGGAGAACACACCACACTCCTCACAGACAGTCACCTGGAGGACACCCACACAGACACAGGGAGAACACACCACACTCCTCACAGACAGTCACCCGGAGGAAACCCACGCAGACACAGGGAGAACACACCACACTCCTCACAGACAGTCACCCGGAGGAAACCCACACAGACACAGGGAGAACACACCACACTCCTCACAGACAGTCACACGGAGGAAACCCACACAGACACAGGGAGAACACAACACACTCCTCACAGACAGTCACCTGGAGGAAACCCACACAGACACAGGGAGAACACACCACACTCCTCACAGACAGTCACCTGGAGGACACCCACACAGACACAGGGAGAACACACCACACTCCTCACAGACAGTCACCCGGAGGAAACCCACGCAGACACAGGGAGAACACACCACACTCCTCACAGACAGTCACCCGGAGGAAACCCACACAGACACAGGGAGAACACACCACACTCCTCACAGACAGTCACACGGAGGAAACCCACACAGACACAGGGAGAACACAACACACTCCTCACAGACAGTCACCCGGAGGAAACCCACACAGACACAGGGAGAACACACCACACTCCTCACAGACAGTCACCCGGAGGACACCCACACAGACACAGGGAGAACACACCACACTCCTCACAGACAGTCACCCGGAGGAAACCCACGCAGACACAGGGAGAACACACCACACTCCTCACAGACAGTCACCCGGAGGAAACCCACGCAGACACAGGGAGAACACACCACACTCTTTACAGACAGTCACCCGGAGGAAACCCACGCAGACACAGGGAGAACACACCACACTCCTCACAGACAGTCAGAAGATTAATAAATAAATAAATGAATTAATAAATGAATGAAGGCTAAAAATTCTGGGTCCCAAAATCCACTCCAACTCATCCCAAAGATGCTCCTGATCCACCAATAACGGGAAAACATATACTACTTTATACTCTAGCATGCAGTTGTCATTGGGCAATATTGCTGTTATGAGACTCATGTGCAGCTGCTCCTGAGCGTCCCGTTCGCCCGGTTGAACGCCTGGATGCACAAGAAGCAGAAAACAGTCAATAGACAGGTGTCTACACACTTTGGGACATGTTTGATTAAATCCACCACTGCAGCAGCTGAGCTCAGACGCATTAAATTAAAACTGTGAACACTCAGAAAGAAGGGTGACGCGGAGGAGCATATTTAACGTGCACATGTGCACGCACTCACCGATATACACACACACACACACACACACACACACACTGGCTGATCCCTGCTCACGGATTAAAGGGAGAATGGGCGGATTTAGCGGCCACCGCTAGCTTTCATTAATCCCTGTATCACCACCCCACTTTCTCTCACTCTCTCGTCTGATTTCTTCTCACTGCCTAAACACTCAGGCACACACACACACCACAATATACTGTTGATATAATCACATGCAAAAGTCTCTAAGTGAAAACAAATGGACACATCTTAAACAGTAATGTCTCCACACATCTGTGTTGAAAGAACTATTGGATGGAGCTTCAAACACAGTTCCACTGTTCCACAATCCGGTGTTTGGGGGACGAGGGGGTGTTATACCCCACCCCATCTCATGCTTGTTAATGCTTAGTGTCTGTATTGTCCAAAACCGCCCACCAACTTCTGTCACGTAGGTCAGTTATAGACGCCAGCCCCAGTCTACAGACCGGTCTGTAAAACCCACCCCAGGGTCAGGTTCACAAACCCAAATGGCGTCCATCCGCTGTCCACTAATGGGCTCTGTGGAAGGAATGCCGAGAATTGTGGATGAGGTCATTCTTCAGACGGAGGGACGTGTCTGTGGATGTAACCAAATCCCTCATTTCCATTAAGCAGGACTGAAGTGATGGACCTCGGCCAATGGCTCCTTCCTCACACCTGACTGACCTGACCCCTGTCCTCTGGAGCTCTGAGTTCACCAGACCTCAGGGCCAAAATAAGATCAGCTCACACCGGGGGTGTTGTCGTTTGTTTTAGTTCACTTGATGAGATCCACAATAAAGGTTGTGCTTGTTGTGATACTGTATCCTGCTGATTTGTTTCAGGTGACCGTTGACTGGTCAGATGTTTTGGATTGAGGCAAGCGCTCTAAAAATGAACATCTGTCAATGTTTGAGCTGTTGAACTGAAACTAAACGACCTGGATCCCATTTAAAAATGGCCAACATCTCTTGGGGCACCCTCTTTCTACAGAATTAACTGCTTCATTCAGAGGTGACAAATCCGTCATATACACTCACTTTCAGAAGTAGTTTGCTAACCTGAGAGGAAAACCAGACTCTCCAGTGCTAACAGCTAAAAACACACACCCCAATGCTAACAGCTAAAAAACCACACTCTCCAACACTAACAGCTTAAAACAACTTCTCCACTGAGGACGGATAAAAACACAGCCTCCCCAATGCTAACAGCTAAAAACACACGTCCCAATGCTAACAGCTAAAAAACCACACTTTCCAACACTAACAGTTTAAAACAACCTCTCCACTGATGACATAAAAAACAGCCTCCCCAATGCTAACAGCTAAAAAACCACACTCTCCAACACTAACAGCTTAAAACAACTTCTCCACTGATGACGGATAAAAAACACAGCCTCCCCAATGCTAACAGCTAAAAACACACGTCCCAATACTAACAACTAAAAAAAACACACTCTCCAACACTGACAGCTTAAAACAACCTCTCCACTGAGGATGGATACAAACACAACCTCCTCAATGCTAACAGCTAAAAACACACGTCCCAATGCTAACAGCTAAAAAAACTATACTCTCCAATACTAACAGCTTAAAACAACCTCTCCACTGAGGACGAATAAAAACACAGCCTCCCCAATGCTAACAGCTAAAAACACACGTCCCAATGCTAACAGCTAAAAACACACGTCCCAATGCTAACAGCTAAAAACACACGTCCCAATGCTAACAGCTAAAAACACACTCTCCAACACTAACAGCTTAAAACAACCTCTCCACTGAGGACGAATAAAAAACAGCCTCTCCAATGCTAACAGCTAAAAACACACGTCCCAATGCTAACAGCTAAAAAACCACACTCTCCAACACTAACAGCTTAAAACAACCTCTCCACTGAGGATGGATAAAAACACAGCCACCACCGTGCTAACAGCTAAAAACACATGTCCCAATGCTAACAGCTAAAAAACCACACTCTCCACCACTAACAGCTTAAAACAACCTCTCCACTGATGACGGATAAAAACACAGCCTCCCCAATGCTAACAGCTAAAAACACACGTCCCAATGCTAACAGCTAAAAAACCACACTTTCCAACACTAACAGTTTAAAACAACCTCTCCACTGATGACATAAAAAACAGCCTCCCCAATGCTAACAGCTAAAAACACACGTCCCAATGCTTACAGCTAAAAAAACCACACTCTCCAACACTAACAGCTTAAAACAACTTCTCCACTGATGACGGATAAAAAACACAGCCTCCCCAATGCTAACAGCTAAAAACACACGTCCCAATACTAACAACTAAAAAAACACACTCTCCAACACTGACAGCTTAAAACAACCTCTCCACTGAGGATGGATAAAAACACAGCCTCCCCAATGCTAACAGCTAAAAACAGATGTCCCAATGCTAACAGCTAAAAAACTATACTCTCCAATACTAACAGCTTAAAACAACCTCTCCACTGAGGACGAATAAAAACACAGCCACCACCGTGCTAACAGCTAAAAACACATGTCCCAATGCTAACAGCTAAAAAAACCACACTCTCCAACACTAACAGCTTAAAACAACCTCTCCACTGATGACGGATAAAAACACAGCTTCCCCAATGCTAACAGCTAAAAACAGAGCCTCCCCAATGTTGAAGGGTTAAAAACAGCCTCTCCAGTGTAAGAATGGACGTAGTGGCTGGCTTCAAGTGATACCCTCACTTTCCCAGCTTCAGTCACAAAACACACATTTGTCTTTTAGAGGACTTTATAACAAGTAAAAACCCTCCAGTGCTGAGATGGATTTTAACTGTTGTTTTCACATTTGTGATTCAGAATTAACCATCCAACATCAGAATCTGACCTCACTTAGCATTTCATGGCTGAATGCCATCAAATCCTCCCAGCTAATGTTCCAACATCCAACGTAAAGCCAATTTATAACAGTAAGAAACAGTTGCTGCCGTAAAGACAATCAAACTCCTTCTTAATGCCCTTCATTTCTGAAGAGACGTTGATGAGCTGGTGACCACAGGCACTGTGTTTACAAAGTGATTAACCACACTCAACAAACCCACAGCGAGACAAAGAGCCTGCGCTGGGGAAGACCGCTCCTGGGTCTGTCCCAATCCCTGTAGTTGTCGTTCTGCCAGGAACAGTCAGCTCACCTAAGACCCATTAGCTAATGATCTTACATCCTGTCCTCCCCCACTCTTTAGTGCACTTCCTCCAGGAGACAAACGACTGAGTCAGCTCCCAATCCCAGATAATGCCTCCTCTCAGACCATTACACCACCTCGCCCTAACGCGCTAACACTGGAACCTGCTAACACACTGCTAATCAGATGCTAACATGCTCTTTGTGGATCAGAAGGGCATTTAAGGCAGAACATGTACATTCTATGTCTTCGGTAGTGATTTCAGCTAATTAAAAGTGCACAGGAAAAGACAATATAATTTCCCTAGAACATAATTTCTGATAGAATGGGATGCTCTGGAGTAGTTGCAACTAGGCTATGTTCACATTACCAGGCAAGTGACTCCGTTCTTTTCATTTTATTACTATTATTATTATTTTGTGAGACGCAGATCTGATTTTTTCGGGGCTGTGTGAACATGTCAAATTTGAATTTATCAAATCATTGACCACTGAGTCACTATAATACGTGCTCATAGATCAATTATGAATCTGATTCATGTGAGGAGAATGTAAACAGCAATGATAGCATGGCAAACTATAAAGGAGTGTTACCTACACTTCGCAGATTATAAAATTAAAACTACTAAAACCAGACAGGGCACTGGAAGATGTGAAGCTTATATATATAAACCCTTAATTTATGACATACACTATGCACTAAATAGGGTGTAGGAAGACATTTCAAATTGAGGCAAAAGGTTTCAAAAGTATCAGTGTGCACCTGGGTGTCATTTCATGGACAAATATCTTCATACAACAAACTGACGAGGACACGTACATTTATTACTGTCAACCATTAAGATCACCAAATCTGATCTGAGCAAAAAAATAAACTGATTATTGAAGTTAGCAATGTGAATAAAGACAGCTGTTGAAGGATTACACTCCATCCGACACATCTGGGATGAGTTGGAGTGGTGTTTGAGATCCTAAACTAATAATCGAACATCAGTATGTGTGGATGAAAGCAATCAAATTTCCGCAGCAATTTTCAGCATTTGGATAAAGGCTTATAGAAAGAGTAAAGGCTGTTACTGCGGAAAAAAATATGTACAGACTCCTTATGTATAACCCACATTTCAAAAGTAACCCAAGAATGCCCAAGAGCTGTGTATCACCCACAGGTACAGCATTATAACTCCTGCCAGAAATACCTGCCGAGTGTGTGGAAACACTCAAGCTCTCAGAAACAAGCATCACACACTTCAGGCTGCTCCAGCTCTGTATCTTTTCCCACTCTATTTATACGCTGTCGAGGGTCGCACTATTTATAACGTGAGCCGACACATCTCCAGAACAGAGTTCCCCCATCACTGACCCATATCTGAGGCCTGTCTGGAGCTCAGAGGCGGATATCAGGCAGCTATCAGGTGTGTTACGGCTGGGGCGGTGTTTTATATTAAGGTTCTGTTCTGACACGCGTCGGCCTGGAGATGATGGAGCAATGTGATACACTCAGATTCTGCAGATTTCAACATTATTAACGGGGACATATTATGAGAAAATCATCCGTTCAGTTGATGTGGACATTAAAGTGTGGATCTGGAGTCCACCAACACACACACTGTGAAACAAGACCACCCACACTGTATTCTGTGACCTACCCAATGAGATAAAACATATCGCTCGGCTCTACTTCTGACGTCAAGTGCAGAGACTGAGCTGTTATTGTGGTCTCACATAAACATGGGCTCAGGGCTGTGATTGGATGACTTAGACGAGGGGGCGGGGCAATTCTAAAGTCTCTGTATATGATGTCAGAAGCTGAGCAGAGTCAGAACGGCTCGTTTTATCCCGTGTTTCTGACTTAGGCAAACAGCACAAATTGAATGTGTGGTCTTGTTTCACAGCGTGTGTGTTGATGGGCTCCAGATCCCAAGAGTAATGAACGAATGCACTGAATAACAGATTGTCTTCATGATAGATCCATGATAGACCCCAGGGAAGTGGGGTATTATGTGTTGCATTTAATGCTTCCACACAAAGACTGTACTCTGAGGACACATTCGCATGGTTAGGTCGGGATAAGACAACACACTGGCATCTGGAACTGATTACCTTGGCTCTGCTAATGACGCTGAGTTTTTTAGGTTGCCATGTTGATGCCGATGTTGATCATTGTGCACCATGACCCGACCTTGTATTTCACAGCAGGCAGCAGAGAGGGCTATTTGGAGATTGCAAATGCTATTAAATCTTAATACTAGACAGTGGCTTTAAAGCTAAATATGGTGGCTTTTAAGGTTTTAAAAGAAAATACACTGAAGTTAAAGACTTACTTATTTCTTGTTTCTTAAGACAGCATTTCCCACGAAGGAAGAGAAAGCCTTCTTCAAAGTCCAAGGCCCTCGGGAGGTTTGTGCTCGCAAATAGGACGGGACAAGGAGACAAACGCCTGGCAGTAGTTAAAGAATAGAAGATGACGATGGAATCTATTTGGGGTCATGTGTTAAGAGAGTGTTATGTGGGTATTGTGGGGGCAGGCCAGCATTCCTGACCTCCTCCATTTCCCTCAGTGCTACTTATTGTCATCGGGCGCTATTCTAACATTACTCACACACACAGCACACTTCCCGTCCCAGCAGGACCCGCACAGGCCTTGACATCTTCCTGTGATCGCAGTGTGCACACACAAACAAACCCACACACACAGGTTTGCTTCCATGCATTTACCATTATGGGGACTTCAAGTAGATGTTGGTTAATATGGTGGGGACTTTTGATTTATTTAACATTGATTTATCCAAAAGGCCCACTAGAAAACCTTATTCGAACCCTAGGTCTAACCATTGGTACTTTTCCACTGCATGGGATGTTGAAGCTGGTCGCTTATCCACTAGCGCAGATCCCCCACAAAATAGAGCCTTTGACGTAGCAGAACCCCATCTCTAAAGGGAACCATGGGCTTTGAAAACACCAGCAGTAAACTTAGTTCCGTTATTGTTGTTTTTTGGACTGAACACAACTCTGCACCCCATTTCTCACAGATATGTTTTCCTTGTTTTATATTTGGCTTTCGCTGGAGATTTTCTTCAGCTACCGATCCAAGGAGCATTTTAACGTCTTCAAAACACCTCAGGGTAATGTTACAAGCCGCCAATGTGAGTGGGTTAAAAGCAAAAGTGAAAGCTGCTTTAGCTTCAGAGATTTTACAAGCAGTGAGTTTGGGCTGGAGCTCTGAATGTAATGATGATTGACAGGTTTCTGGCCAATCAGTGCTCTGCAGGGTTTACACAGTTTAATACCTATTTGGTTCGGTTGGAACCATAAGCAAGCAGGGACTAAAAATGTACCCGGTTCTAGGGATGAGGACCAGATTTGGTGAGTGGAGAATCAAAAGAGCAGATGTACTCCTATGTACTACTAGCCAAAACCTCACCCTAATCCTTACCAACGTGTGTCCTCCAAATTCATATTATCAGATCCTGGTCCCCACATTGTGGCTTATTCCTGGTTCCCACAAACACAAACCCTGTACTGGGGTGGCTCCAATGACACATGACCTACAGCTATTCTACTGTGCTTTAAAATTCTTCCACCAAACATGACCATATCTGGTCAAATGTCCTAAACTCTAAATGTCCTGCAGAGACATGAGGTCATCCTCTACACGCTGGTAGAGATTAAACTGATAGTGCACAATCACATCCAGACATAAAGTCATCCACCACATATATTGTTATTGATCTAACATCTAACCGATAGTCATCAAAGAGACAGTCAGACCAAAGCACATAAATGAGACATGGTCTTTATGGAGTTCAGAATCAGCAAGCTAAGCCTTTAATACTGACCTGAGACCCGTTTTCAGTTTTCCTCTTTATAATGGCCAAAGTCTGGTGTGTTCTTTTGCTCAATGATGATAACACACGACTGTAAACACAAATCTTAAGACTAGCCAGACGTCTGACATTAAACTGATGTTAATATAAAATAGGACAATAATTTATATTATGGTCTATAACTGGATAGTTTGCTTAAGTGCCACTGTGAACTGGAATTGGACCTTTGCATTAACATGTGGTTCCTGTGATCAGTTTACACTCAGATTTGTGTTGGTTGTAGGAATAACCAGGTTTAAACACACACAGGATGTGACAGGATCCGTGTCTGGTTCTGAACTCTCAGAGTCAGAGACAGACATATATTTACTCCACAAGTGTAAGAGCGAGGAGTTGTGAAATTGGAGATAAACCAAGTGCCTCATTTCACTCACAGAGTAATGAGGTAAAAATGAAACAAGACAAAACAATCTACATGTGCTTTTTACACTAAGAAATAGTAGAAATAATCATATTTATGTAATGAATAATCGTAATTCAAGGCTCAAACATTACAGTCGGTTGTCATTCTATGGAAACTGTTGTGTGGTATTAATAACGACATTTTATTCAACTGTCATTTTATCAAATAAATAAACTACGAGTATGTTCACAATCAAAACATCAAAAATCACAATCTTTAAATCGTCTAAACCAAACACTTTGATGTCTTTTTAGATAAAATATTATCCCCAAGAGCATAAAAAATTTGATGCGCATGCTTTTTTGCAGCATTTTTTTCCCTGATGTAACTCATAACGAATTTATTCATTCATTCATTATCTGTAACCCTTATCCAATTCAGGGTCACGGTGTGGCCAGAGCCTACCTGGAATCATTGGGCGCAAGGCGGGAATACACCCTGGAGGGGGCGCCAGTCCTTCACAGGGCAACACAGCTACACACACACATTCACTCACACACACACCTACGGACACTTTTGAGTCGCCAATCCACCTACCAACGTGTGTTTTTGGACTGTGGGAGGAAACCGGAGCACCCGGAGGAAACCCACGCAGACACAGAGAGAACAGACCACACTCCTCACAGACAGTCACCCGGAACGGGAATCAAATCCACAACCTCCAGGTTCCTGGAGCTGTGTGACTGCGACACTACCTGCTGCGCCACCGTGCCGCCCATAACGAGTTTAATGACCAATAAATACTTCTCACTCCTAATATTGGGTTTTTTATTCTTATTGCTGAATAAATTGACAGCTGTCATTTTTATTACTAGGCAACAGTTACCATAAAAATGCCAAAGAGTGGGAGAATGTTTCATTTGTGAATTACAATTATTTTTAACATAAAAACACACACAAATAATATGTTTACAATGTATTTGCACACCTAAAATAGTGAAATCTGGCCACGCAGGGGTTAAAACTGTTGGTCTGTGAGAAGGTATTATGATGTGCTACACAGCGGCATATCTGTACACAGCTCCTCTAATGAGAGCATTAGTGAGGTCAGCGCTGAGTATTGCAGGCTTTAGGCGACTTGCTGTAGGTCTGCAAGCGCAAACATAAAGAAACAAACTGCTGAGTGCTTTGTGTCCAGTCCATGCAGGGGTCCAACAGCTGCCTAATTATCTGTGGCAAAAGCAGGCAACAAGTGAAACCGCGCTTAACAGGGTCAGTAGGTTAGCAGCAGTGTGGCTAATAACAGCTCCGGGCCTTGTCTCGCTCAGTCTAACAGAGCAGAGATGGGCATGAGCTGGAACTGGACGAAGGCTTGCTGTAGTGCAGAAGGAATATGAGTTTTCACCTCCATCATCTCTGCTTTATTGGGAAGGCTTTAGACTAGATGCTGGACTGCTGTGAAGATCTGAAGGCATCCAGCCACAAACACTTTAGTAAGGTCAGGTACTGATGTTGGATGCTCTGGCATGCCAACTGGGGCTGGGCAATAAGTCAAAAATGAATCCAAATGGACAGCCAGGGCTTCTAACTGATGTAAACTTGCCTATATCGATTTTTTTTACATTTTCTAGTAATACTGTTTATCGTATTTCTTTTGTGCTAATTCTTTTAATACAACCCCACTCTGTGTTTATGGACCGCCTCTTTAAAACCACACTACTGCTCTGTAGTCACGTGACTCTGCCCCGTCAAATCTGCGATACGGAAGAGACATGGAGGAGAACCTAAACACAGAGGTGGACCATGCGAATAGAGCAAAGAAAAACGCTGCGTCTGTGGTTTGGAAGTGTTTTGACTCTAGTGAAGATGACACTGAGCACGACTCAAAAACAGAGATGGACAAGCTCCCAGCTACATTAGAAAAACTATGAACTATGAGGCAACAACCAAAATAATCATTTATTAAGTGTAATTAAGGTAGAATGTTCAATTAATCATGATATTGATTTATGGTCATATTGGCCAGCGCTAACTCCAACTCAACCCAGCTGAGCTGGATGGTCCTCCATGGTCCTCCATTCCCTGCTATAAAACTAATGCTTGGAAGTCTTTTGTACCACTTTAGCCCACTCTTGCCACTGGGCATGGAAAGCCGAGCCTCATTTGCAGCTTCTCCTGAATTCCTCATTGTATTTGCACATATGAATGCAAGCACCACCATTGAGGGCACCTTTGTAGGTGCCTACAAATAATTGGACTAAAAGGGTATGTCTGGAAAATCAAAAGCAATGACGTTGGGGCATAATCCATCATGACGACTTGTGACAGATACGGCTATCAAATAAATTTACACCAGCCTCTGTTAGTTCAGGATATTTCACGACGCATTAGCATGAAATGATCTGTACTCTACTCTCACCAAGAATAAAAGTCCACATTAACTTCCATCAGCGACGCAGCAAGCATCGTCAAACACACTGAACAAATGACTCATGCTTTATCAAAGAGGTCAAGCTTCTCATCAAGCCTCTCATTCCAGCGAAAGCACATAAAACCTGTGTATTTTCACTCTGAAACCGCAAAGTACATCAAAGCAGAGACATTATAGGAGATGAGACTTGTCACTTGTTAAACGTCGAATGGGAAAACCCATTATCTGTACGGTGGGAGTAGGCAGGAAGGTTGTAGGCAGGAGTTAGTGGGTTTCTATAGAGCACATGGCAATAATAACAAAGATAAGCAGCTGGATGTAAATAAGAAAGAAATCTAGACAGAAATAGTAGATAGATGGCTAGACACCAACAACAATGACCACATTACTAACCCAATGAAAGGCAAAGACAGGGCAAAGGCAAAGGGCTTATATACACAACGCATAAAACAATGATCAGAGTGGGACAAAAGATGAGCACGGAAGGAGGAAAGTAAGGCTGGACGATATGGCCAAAGTTTATATCACAATATATCTCTTGATTTTAGTAGATACAATATAATTCCGATATTGATATTAAAAATATAAAAGTGAAAAACTACCAAAAACAACGAAGAATCATGACATCATCATCAAACATAGACCTCTTGGCTTTGGAAATATTTTAAAAATATATTTAAAATTGAGTGCAATTAAGTGACAACCTTGGAAGGCCATGAATGTTGGTCAGAGACAAAAACTGTAAATAATGTATACTGAAATACTGAGAATCATTTTATATTGACATATATACTGATATTGAACTATTGTCCAGCCCTAGTGGAAGACATGGAAAGGTAAGCCAGAAAGCAAAGTAGATAAGGACTAAAGGGGTCAGGACCTTATATAATGCTGAACATCTTCTGGCATCTATTTTGGGTGGACATCCTGCCCTTAGATGAAAACAGCTTGACGGCTGATGGAGCAAGCACTGAAAGCCAGCCCTTGTAATTCATCATGTGGAGATATAATCATGAACAGTAGCTAGAACAATCTGAAAAAGCATGTTTGTCTGGTTTTAGCACTGATTTCAAACATGTTCTTGAAACATTCCTGAGTTCACAGGTCTCTCTACATTTACAGTAATAATAGGCATTACTTGTAGAGTTATGCCCGGTGGACTCTTTTCACAGATATATGCCTCACATTAAATACAGGATACTTGTAGCTATCTCAAACTTGACATTGTTAACGACTCACAGCATTAACAACAGTTAATTCACAGCATTCTGTAATCTGTTTCAACTGAAAAGATACTTCTCAAGGCTTAGTTAACTCCTTATTTCGAGTGGAGTCTTGGCAAAATTTGAGCCACAAATAATGGCTTGGCATGTGGATGGTATGTGTAAACAATCGCACTCAAGAATTTTTCCACTCAATTTCATTTACGACTGGAAAAAGGTCTGTGAACCATCCTACTTCTGACAGTTTTTACAAGCCATTCTTCATTTTCAAACAACTCTTATTGCTCAAACAACAATGCATATTTTTTCTGCATCATGAAGCTTAAAACCACACAGAAAACAAATCTGAGACAAATGTGTTTGTGGACCACAGCACAAGAACAAGGCTCCCTAAACAGTCTGTGGCAAGATGTGCTTTGATGTATTGCTCTGTGCTGACCACATCACACTGACCTCCCACTAGGTGCTAACAACAAGCAGTGTAACAGCTGTGATGGTGCTTCACACATTCAGGTCTTTTTCTCAGTGGCTAAGCCTCAAAATCTCCTCTGTAGGGGTTTTCAGTGTTAACTTAATCTTAGGCTGTCATACCTAGAACTTTATCCTGACAAACCTCGAAGTTTATCCTGACTTTATAGAGACCTCTGTTCCTCCAAAAGCCATGATACAAATGTCCAAGACCATGAAAGTGTGAGAATGAAATTAGTGGAAAGATCAGTTAAGGTGGAGCCACTGAAAAATCTCCAGCAATGGTACCCATGTCCCTTGAGATCCATGAGAATGCCGGGCAAATCTAATAAAGGCAATAAGGTCCTCAGTCAATTATCACCAAATACCATTTTCGGGTCCACAAAGGTCAAAGACTGAGTTGTATTATAGATTAGTTTCCATTCCCCAAAGAAAAACAAAGCAAATTAGTTCAAAATGATCATCATCTATTCTTCCATCTTGCTCTACCATACAGAGGAAATTTAAGTCAAGCCAGGTCTTTTTCCATCATTACTCAATATAACTTAGACACGCTGAAATGAAATACCTTTCTTCAGATCTATTAGGTCTTCCTTAGTCAATGTAGATAAGAAATGAATCAGTTCAAATCAACAGCAACGGGTTTTGTATATTATAATCTGAAAACATGGACGCAATGTGTCATTAACTCAAAGCACTGAATTGTAAATGTGGCAATGTGAGAAACAGTGCCACTTGTGATGCAACTCCTAACATCACTGAGGATGTATAGGAGAAAAATCTAAAAATATATAAGAAAGCATAGATGTTAAAAGCTTCCTTATTCTCTGAGCAGGATAACAAGGACACATTCTGGCACCAAAGCAAAGCAGCTGTCTCCAAACATGTATCTCCAAGACTACAATGGCCTTGCAGTTCCACTGACATTAAATAGGCCTTAGCTCATCAATCAAAATTGGGATAAAAGGACAAGTCAGCAAATATTGAAATGATCTTCCAGCACAAACAATAATGACACAATAATAACAGTACTATCTTATTATACACTTACGGATCTCATGGCTTTTCCATTGCCTTAAATCTAACAGGCTATTTTTAGTTCCTTTTTTTCCGGACGTTGAGGAAGGATGTATGAAGCATAGCTTGAAGCTTCCTTTAAATCAATTTGGCAATCAGAAAACATTAATCATGTTGTATCCCAAATATTCCACCTTCTTACAACTTTTCTACCAATCTATTTATAACCAGACCATAATCAAAAGCATTTGCTCATGAATAATTCAAAATAATGAGCCCACTAAAGTCCTCACAATCTGTTCTTTGCAACTGTTCCTTCCTTCATCACTCTGAAGATAGCAAAGCATCCCAACCTCTTTCTCACAGCCATGTCAGAAACCACAGTCCAATTTGTTATTCCAAAATGTGAGCTGTGAACAGGCATATCTGCTCCATGTAGAGCCGCCTGCAACCAGGCAGCACTCCAGAAACCAACACGCTATTTGGACATTTCAGCAAATCTATTAGGAACACAGAAAGAAAACCAGGCCATCCTGAAATTGAGTCTGAGGCAGGATGACAAAGACTGCTATAATACGAAAAGACTGTTAGGCTTGAGAAAGAGATTTTGAGATTGAAACACAAAGCAAAAACTGGGTTTCCAGGAGTCATTTGTGGTTCTCCACATTATTCTCAGGTGTGGTAAATGGACTTACATGTCTGAAGTGTTTAATGCCTCTGAACACTACCTGTTAACAGAATGGTCCTATTCCTTTAGAACAGTTTGGACCTAGAACAGATGTTATTCCCAATCTCACTTTAGTAATGTATTCCCCCAGGGCAAATCCATTTTGTCACATTTACCACTTAAATTATTATTATTATAGTACTATATATTGTTATTATTATTAGCCTTCCACACAAAATCCAAGAAAACCCCAACAGGTTAATTTGGTATTGGATAACAAAAGGAAAAATCAATTTCTTTATGATGTAGCCTCCTTTTCACATCAAACCATTTTGAATATTTTTGAGAAATCATTGACTATTCACAAACGTCAAAACAAGTGCATGAAGTTGTCCATTCTTTCAAAAATCATATTCTAAAGTTCAGTTTTGCTCTTTCTAACCTCATATCAATCTTGTTGTTCAGGATTAAGGTGTAGAACGGTATGTAAACACTCTAATCTGTGTAGCAATATGTCTCTTGAATCAGGGCTTTAAGAACAAAGCAATAGTCAAATAGGATACTCTGGGGTGTGAGGTCAACCTGCCCAATATAAAGAGGCAACTAGAAAAGCGTAAAACATTGGCCTGTTAAGCAGCAGAACAGCATTCCCTGAAATGTTGGATCTCCATTACCACCCTTTGAGATGAGTTGCTGGAGTGGCTTTTGTGATTCAAGCATCCGACATCTGTGCCTCACCTCGGCAAGGTTCTTGTGGCTAAACGCCATCAAACCCTCACAGAAATGTAATGTAAACCTTTCCCAGCCAAAGGAGGAGAAACTACTTTAAGTTAATGCCCTTAATTTCCAAGTAATAAAGGATGAGCAGCCGTCAAACCTGGACCAGGTAATGTTCTGCCTCAGCCCAACCTACAGTCTGGAATAAGCGTGAATGTGATCACTAACGTTACAGTTAAATACACAGACCAAAATAAAAACAGTAGCCCAGAGCTAGACTGTGAAGTCATTGTTATTCATTGTTGTTGTTTGCGTTTGTCACGCTTATGTGTATTCTGAAAAACGAAAACCCTGAACAGCACCCACCGTTAACCGTTATTTTCATCGTACAAAGACAGCACGCGAGCCGTTAAACGTCAACCGTCACTCTGAGCCAAAGGCGCGAAGTAAACAAGCGTTTCTCACTACGGCACGACACGAAATTCAAAAATAAACACTCACGGACGACGTTACTCACCGTCCAGTGTGGGTAAAAAAAAAATATCTCCGGACACTAACCAAACGCCGAACTACGTCAGCAGCGTTTTATTTACGCCCACAACCCCGCTTTATTCACCTGTGGGCCGAGGCCCCTTCCCTGCGGGGATCCCCAAAACACGAGCGCGGGCTTCAGCGCCTCCGAGGCGCCTTGCCTTCCCTGGACGAGTCGGTCTATTCAGGCAAAGGCTAACGGCGGTAAAACCGACCGTGTTTGGCAGCCCAGAGCCCAGCTCGTGTTTAATTCATTTCGCTCAGAGCTGCCCCTCTTTCCTCCGCCAGGTTAATTCTCCTCTCAGCGCCACCTCGTCCGTTCGGGCTCAGAAGAATCACGGATCATCAGAGACGGGGCGGTTTCAGAGGACTGAGTGGTGGATGGGTAGAAGGACGGAGGAATAAACACGAACCTGGGCGACCCGAAGACCCCTCGGCTCCCGCTTTCGCTTTTGGCCGAGGGATGAGCTCACTGTTGTGATTGCTGGATTCCGAAAATGCCGGAGTCGACTCGAGTTCTCTGCATCGGAACAAGAGGATTCGGTTCAAAGAGTCGGTTCCACACAGTAGTCCAGTTTGGGGCATGTTTTGTTGATGCTCTGATGGAGGTTTGTCCACTCATTCCGAATTACAACCAACAATACCTCGATTTTTGACCAGGTGTGTCCAAGTAATGTGGAATATAACAAAAGGTGCTATATTAAAGGTGCCATAGGCGATTTTGTTCCATGATATAATCAGTGTATATTAATTGTAAAATACAAAGGACATGATGAAAATACAAATTTTAACATTGGGATTAATACACATTCTCCAAAAAAAAAAAAAAAAAAAAAACATTTACAACAGACTAGTTGTGCAACATCTGGTTGCTAGGTAGGAGAAAACAATTCACATACAGGCACTCGGGTAAAAATACCCAGAGTAGTACCTTTAACTGTATAGATTTGACCCTAAGCACAATATGAATAATTTATTTTAATATTTATTTATATGTTTATTTTTTGGTGAAATAAATATTAATGCTCTATAATAATGGCCCCTTTATGTACAAACAGTTTAACAGCCGAAATATTTATGAACAACATTTAGAAATTAGATTTGGAGTGTTAACAATAGCTAAATAAACGTTACTAACGTTGACTACTGCAGCCGGCTACGTTGTACGTGATTTTCCTTTGTCTGATGAGTCTACGTTTACAGCTGGATAATTGACATGTACACTATCGGACCAGGTCATGGACAGCCACTCACCCAACAATTCTCTCTAAATGAAGGGTCCTAAAAGGTAGTTTGTCCCTTTTTCCTAATGCCCTCTTTGTATTTTTCAGTGTCAAAGGCCTTTATGGAGAATTGAGTCCATGAAGCTTCGGAGTCGACTCTCAATAACCGAATGTGAATCAACGAATCGATTCTTTGTGGGATCGACTCCCAAACCAAGCTCGCTGTAAGGGGAGGCGTCGACGGGAGAGAACGAGGAGGATAAACCGGAGAGAGAGAGTGGACAGACCTTATTTACAGCCATAAATGACCTTTTTGTAAGAGAAACTAGAGTTATAGCTACTTTTATGTGTAAATTCACGGAGCTGTTAAGACCTTTAAAACGTCTTCACCATTGTGAACATATTTCAGAGGTGATTTATGGCATTCTGAGAATGTTAATTTTCACCAAGGGAAAATACCTCATTAAGATACATCATATATGTATAGCTTATAAATAAACCCGGTCAGGTCGAATGTTTATGTACATTATTTGATATTAGTTCAGTCTCTTAAACAGTCAACCGCTGATTCTCTGTTCTCTAGTGACCCCAAGTGGTCAAGGGCCAAGTTGCCAGTGGATCTGAATGGAACCAGACGTCTGAAATGCTAATGTGTTTATATTAGCGTTACCTGAGCTCTTGTCCCTAATCTACAGTTCAGGAAATAACATTATTGTATTCATAACCGTTGAGGAACCACTTTAAAGAACCAGGTACAGGATTTTAACATAATTGTGATAAACATTATTATATATTATCAAATTCATTGCCAATATTAAAGTACAAGTGTTACAATATTAGCAATATAAATATCTTTATTTAAAAAATAATTATTTTACATAAACTGTGCCATCATAAACAATCCATAACCGAATCACACTTTCATTCACAAGATTTATAGTAATACCATCAAAACATATACATATATATTTTGTGTTGTTATCATGGCTGGTTGAGTGTAGTGTATAATACTGCTGTCTTCTTCACAGAGGAAAAGAGTAGGCTTTGATTCCCTGCTTAGGTAACCACACCACACTACACAATAAGAGTCCTGGGGCAAGACTCCTAACACTGACTTTTCCCCATATCCATCGCTCTGGATAAGTCAATCCAAACCATGTATTAAGCCATGAGTCCTTGTGTATTACATTGTAATAAACAGTTTTAACAGGACTCTCACATTAGTTTCTGTAGTATTACTATAGACCTCCTGTATAAATGGTGTACTTAGATGGTACAGTAAGTGTAGATGTAGTAGCGCGCCATCTCCTTGTTGCCGCTAGCCTGGCAAATCAGAGAGAGGTTAAAGGCGATCTCTCTGCGTAGATCCACCTGGTCCTCGTCAATCCCCTATGAACACGAACACAGAGAAAGACGATAAATACGCATTTCTAATGCATTTCAAAACATTTATTTTGGTTTTTAATATAAAGATATACTTTATTGTAACTACAGAGAGGTTAAAAGGTGTGAGAAACCTCAGTGAGGTCAGGACTAATGTTGGATTTCTAATGTTTCCTTCTGGATCACAAATGTCACTCCAACTGATCCCGAAATTACTGGATGGAGCTCTTTCACTCCTGAAAATGGAGCTCCACTCGAGTAGACACTGGGCACTGGGCACAAAGACCTTAGATTCATGTGCCGCTGCTCCAGCAGTGCTTTTAAACGGAGATTCTGTGATGGGGGACTACAAACCACTCACAGAGAGATGGTCTAAGGTGTAGGGCTGGGCGATATGGCCCTAAAATAATATCACAATATTTCAGGGTCATAACGATATTATTGGCACTTTGGAAAAAAAAATATCACAGAAAAACAGTTGAATTAATTTCCGAAACATTTAATATTAATATTAATAACATTAAAGGCTTCTTTCATTTCTAATATAACACCATGGTTTATTGTACGTCTGATGTTTTATTACCAAACCACCTCCACAAGCCACTCCACTTTTTCTGGAGGAAATTTCCTCCGCCTCAGAGCCACTTTCCACCAGTGGTTTCCACCACTGAATATCACTAATATCACGATACTGATCTTTGTATTGTTTTAAAAACTATGACGATAGATACGATACGGCACAGCCCTAGTACGGTGTATTATACATTTGTTTGCAGAAGGAATGACAGGACGTCTGTGGCACTCACCTCCAGTCTGAGCGGAGGGAAGCTCAGGGCTTTCTGATAGTAGTGAATGGCCAGGTGGGTCAGGCCGAGCTGGTGAAGAGCACGGCCCAAATTATACAAACTCTCCTGACAATGACCCCTCAGGTCCACGTACCGCCACAGGAACGAGAAACCCTGATCAGAGAGAGGCCAGAGAAAGATAGACAGGGAGAGGGAGGTTGAGGAAGGGAAGAAAGAGTGGCAGAGAGAGAGAGAGAGACAGGGAGAGAGAGGCCAAGTGTGAGAAGAAGACCAGACAGTGTTGCACCAGCCCTACAGTGGGAATATCTGGCAACCCGCTCACACAGACGTGAATCCCCAGTGACCCGACACCGTCACGTCACTGACCTGCAGAACCAGGGGGTGCCTTTTCACGACAAACTTCTGCGAGGCCATGTGGAAGAAGGTGAGACCCACACACAGACTGTGCAGAGGGTCGTTGGGCTGGTTCCTGAAGGCCTGCATGTACTGACCTGCACACAGAACACACACAGCGCATCGGAGATTAAAAAGCAGAATCAGCTCTAGCTCTCGTTTACATTAAACACTTCCTAACGTGTGCAGCTCCTTATAATAAAGGGCTTTCTGCAGCTCCTGAGCCAATGGTTGTCCTCGTTTATTACCGTCTGGGGTCCAGCAGGGAGTGCCCGGCCATGGCCACTGTTTAGTCTGTGTGTTGATGAAAGACAGTCAGATGTTTGTTCTCTCTTGTTGTCACCTCCTACTGGACTGGCATGGTAACGCATCAGTGCAAATCAGACCTAGATGTGATTAGCTGAAGGATTAAGAGGCCGTGATTGGTCAGTAAGTGTCTGCTGGGTTCTGGGACGTACCGAGGGCGTGTTTGAAGGTTCCGGACACTAGTGACGTGTGTCCGTTAAGGAGGCAGAGGGCGTGGTTCTCCGGGTTCTTCAGCATCAGACGCAGACAGAAGCGGTGATGACGAACGTCCTGCGAATGCAGCGTCACCTGATTGAATACGTTCCACAGCTGAGCTCGCTCCACACTGCACATCAGCATCAACCTGAGAGACACACACACACATACAATCAGCCGTAACATTAAGACCACCTCCACTCCACTGATAAATACAGGGGCACGTTGTAGTTCTACATTTACAGGCTGTAGTCTATCTGTCGCTCTGCATACTTCATCCCCGTTTCACTCTGTTCCTCAACGGTCACAACCCACACAGAGCAGGTATGATTCTCCGCGCTCCTTCAAAAGCTACATAGTGCAGTTTCTGAAGTGCTGTGCCCAGAGTAAAGGCAAAAATATTACGCGGTGCTCCTTTAAGGTGGTATCAAACCTGCAATGAGGCGTTCTAGTTTGTAATCATTATTTGGTTTTCTTTATTGTTATTTTTGTATCATTTCTAAGAGCCACTTTAACCGTTTCTGTCTGAATACTTTCTGCTGCTGAGCATTCAGAAGCTGTGCCCTGACCTGATGTAGTCGTAGGCTTTGCGGAAGTTGCGGTCCAGGAAGGCGGCGGACAGGCCGAGGTACTCCAGCTCCTTGCGCTTGACTCGGTCGTCGTAGAAAGAGTAGAACTCCAGAGAGGAGTCGACGAGCAGCTCGGCCTCAGCGAATCGATTCTCCTCACACAGAGCGTCCAGACACTGCAGCAGCAGCCTCCACCAGTCCTCTCGGGACAAAACACTGGTCTTACCTGCGCACACACACACACATACACACACATACACACACACACACACACACACACACACACAAAGAGGAAGTCCCCTGTAGGTCATGTTTTGGGTGCTATTCCAGGTGTAAAGTCATAAATAATACATTTGTAGGGCGTAGTATCTGACGCTGGTCCCTCGGCAGTAACGAGAAATCTACCTGTCACGTCCAGGTACGCCGCCTCCTGGTCCTCGATCTCAGACAGCTTGTTACGGGACACTTTGATGAGGCGCAGGTGCTTGGTTCCAGACGAGCCACTGGATACCAGACACACCTGAGCTCTCACCATCGCCACCTACAGGCAGGACAGAGTAGTGTACAGAGCACATTTAACGTTTCAGAGAGTCCTTCATACAGGAACACACCAATCTGAGTAACAACAGAACAAACGGAGAGAGACGAACCTTCAGCAGCATGGAGAGCATGGTGAGCAGGGCATCGATATAGTCCTCGGTCCGTCCCTGTGAGCGGAGCAGTGTGGAGCGGTGCAGCAACAGTTTCAGCTCCTGAAACACACCCAACACACAGGCACTGATCCCACAAATCTGCACACTGCTCTCATTTTTATTATTATCCCAAAGTGAGCTTCCTGTAACAACACAAAGACACAAATGACCACAAAGAAACCACAAACATGACTTCATTACCCTGCTATCACAAGCCGAGAGGAGTTTTCCCCCGAGCAACGGGTTGATTTTTCTCCAAGACATGACCTACCTTGAGGACGTCTATGATGATTCATACGTTCCTAAAATAAGTGTAAAATAAAAGTCTTGTTTTGGTAGACACACCTGCTGGGCTGCTGAGGAGTCCTGGGCCAGCGTGTCCGGGTCGTACATTGGCTCCAGAGCCTTAAGGGCACAGTTGGGTCTTCCCAGCTGCTGCTGCAGAGTGGACAGAGCCAGACGAGCCTCCAGATGCAGAGGGGCCATCTCCACAACTTTACTGTAGCTGTTTACAGCCACCTCCAAATGACCCAGGGCCTTCAGACACTCTGGACACACAAACAACCACCAGTTACAATTTCACACTGAAAAACACATCTTACGCTGGCTTCTGATGCACCATTCCACCTTAAACGGTAGGAGGGGATATTCACCCGCGTGACGGAGCCACACTACGGCCAGGTTGTATCTCTCGGAGCAGACGAGGGCAGAAAGGAGGGGCAGCGCCGAGTTATACTCCCCCTCGTCCATGAAGGCCTCGGCAACGTCCAGGTACAGGTCGCCCATCTCCTCCGGGCTCTGCTCCATCAGAGACGTCAGCATGGGCTTGAAAGGCAGGGAGAACCTCTCGTTATAAAGGACTGGTACTGTGCAGTAGTGGGTAATAATGATGTGCATTAAAGACTAGTGACTCTTCTCAAGTAGGGGTGGGCGATATCGCTCTAAAACAATATCACGATATTTCAGGGTGTTTTGGCGATTACGATATTCTTGGCGATATGAACAAAACACTGAAAAATACTTTTATTAATTACAAGAACACACTACTGCAGCAAAATAAACGTCATATTAACATCAATTATATTACATTAAATATACAGGGGTCGGACAATGAAAGTGAAACACCTGTCATTGTAGTGTGGGAGGTGTCAGGGCTAAATTGGAGCAGCCTGGTGGCCAATCTTCATTAACTGCACATTGCACCAGTAAGACCATGTGCATCCAATGGTTCAAACATTGTGTCCTGAAGGCGGTGCCGTGTATCAGGACGACAATGCACCAATACACACAGCGAGACTGGTGAAAGACTGGTTTGATGAACATGAAAGTGAAGTTGAACATCTCCCATGGCCTGCACAGTCACCAGATCTAAATATTATTGAGCCACTTTGGGGTGTTGTGGAGGAGCGAGTCAGGAAACGTTTTCCTCCACCAGCATCACGTAGAGACCTGGCCACTATCCTGCAAGAAGAATGGCTTCAAATCCCTCTGACCACTGTGCAGAACTTGTGTATGTCATTCCCAAGACCAACTGACGCTGTATCGGCCGCAAAAGGAGGCCCTACACCACACTAATAAATTACTGTGGTCTAAAACCAGGTGTTTCACTTTCATTGTCCAACCCCTGTACATATATAGCATTAAATGGTTTTATTCATTAAAAAGTTTTAAATTGTTCAAATATTCAAATACAAAGAAGTGACAAAAGAAATCAGTAATCATTTGCTTATTTTGTAAACACCATTCGATTTTGTTGGTATATTTTAATAGTTTCTTGACCTACAGGAAAGGTAGCAGTGGTTCCCAAACTTCTGCCTTTAGAGCTCCCTTACAAGTGCCTAAGAAAAGCAGAGACCCCCACCCCTTCAAACACAGACAGACCAAAGGGGTAGTGATTTAATGTTAAATTGTATTGGTGAAAATTAACATTAGTTCTATTTTTTTCCCTGTTTCTCTTGGGTTCCTTCTGTAGTTTTTCCCCCTTTTCAATTTGGTCCCTTCTCTCTCTCATTTGAAGATAACTATTCTTTTAATAATGAAATGTAAAAACCCAGCAGAGTAGATCTGAAGTAGACCAGAATATAAATAATAAAACTAATATAAATATTAATAATGATTCTTTAAAATGACCTGAAACAGAGGGCAGTTTCTCAAAATATTCCCGACCTTCACCAATAATCTCCTGGTGTTTTCTTTCCTAGTGTCTTAACATTCTGCCAGACTTCTCATTAGCTTCTCACCAAAATTAACATATTCTGTCCAAGGTCTGTCCGAAGTTAACACTCAAGATAGAGCCGCGCTTTCTTTCTCGATTCTGATGAGTCCTCAGCACTTTTACATTTCTCAGACATCTTGTTTTATTCCGAAAACATCGATTAGCCGACTGCACGACAAATTCGGACGAGCTGGAACGAGCTATTCAGCTTGGAGCACCTTAGATCAGACAAAGCCCCATGCACCACCTTGTGATGTTTGGCGCCCCCCACTGGTTGGGAACCAGAGCTTAAAAACACATCCTTAATGATGTGTCCTTGGAAACGTTTCCTTAAAAATCTTGTCCGTGTCTTTAACAAAGCGTCCTTAACAGCACATCTTTAACGACGCGTCCTTGGAAACGTGTCTTTGACGATGTGTCCCCATCAACACGTCCTTAGCAATGCTTCCTTAGAAATGTGTCATTGAAAAAGTCCTTAAAAACACAGGTTTAACAATGCGTCTCAGGAAATGTGAGGGCGATCAGTATCACGATTAATTTTACCTCGATTATGTCAATGAGCCATTATTTTGTGTTTGTTTTCCCCCCTCAAAGCTCACTACTCTGCTACTCACATCCAGGGGTTTGAAGACACTCTGGTGGATCAAACAGACCATAAGCTTCACTTTGATGTCCACCGGAGTATCATCAGGCACCATGACCTCCAGAACTTCCCCTACAGATGGAGAAACAGAGGGGTACCATTTCAGAGAGGCTCTCAAACTACGTATGAGGACACACACATGACCAACGAACCTGTTCCCAATGACAAGAGCCAGTGTATGAAGGATCAGGTGAGCTACAGGATGAAGAAACACCACATCGGTGTGATCTCCGTATCTCCTCCATCCTCACCTCCTGCTTCTACTGTGTCCTCTTTCTTCTCATCCCTCTGTTCCTCTTCCTCCTCAGGTCTGGCTTCAATCCGCTCTCGCTTGGCCGTCTCTCGCTTCAGTGTGACATCACAAAACTTCATCAAAACCTGCAGAAGCACACACACCTTTAAACAGACAGAAACCAACACAGCAGCTCTTCATCTTTTAAGTCCATCTCCTCTCACCTCTAAGGCTTTGCTGTACTGGTGGTTGGCGATGTAGAGCTCAGCAGCCATGTTAACACACTCGTGAGTGACCAGTTCAGGGTGTCGTTCCAGAGCCTCCTCAATCACCCCGATAGCCGAGGGTAACTCATTACTCTCATAGTAACTCCTTAACAAACAAGCACACACACACACCAAGGGCAATTAAACAGTGATTAAAGAAGACCCACCACAGAACCACAGCACACCATGGGCCAGAGTCACTGTGTGCTGTGGAGCCCAGTACATGAGGCAGTGGTGAAAGTTAACTCACTTGGCCATGTCTCGAGACAGCTGCATAAACTGCTCTCCGTCAGTAGGGGGCAGCAGACTGAGGATGCGCCTGTAACCGTCCATGGCTTGTTTGTGTTCCCCCACCTGCTCGTAGAGGCTGGAACGCTCCCAGAGATAACGTACATTACTCTGGTCGTACTTAATCGCTGCCAAATACAGAACAAGACTTTTAGATAATGTACCAACACTAGTAGCATAGACATTATTGGTGTATGCTATTAATTTATTGATCAAACACTAAGATAAAGCAAATAATTGCCCTATTTAGGATTAGTTTTACACAGGGAGCTGAGGGAATGTCAAGGAAATTTATGTAAGGTCAGTAAAGATTCACACTAGCAAAGACATCTCAATGAAAATAAGAGATGGGAGCGGCTTCTCAATTCACACATTGCCTTCACACAGCGTGGATCAGACACAGCAGAGCTACTAGAAGCACTTAGACTTGTCACTGCTGCTCTGAGAACAACCCACCCACCAAAAACTATCCAGCCCTCAATAACTGTATCTTCTAGTCCTTCAAAACCAGCTCCTACATCCTTAAAGGCTAAGCAGCAGCGCTATGAAAGTGTCAAACAAATAAATACAGTGGAGTTTGAGTTCATAACTTGTGTTTATTGATAGAAATCAGAAAACATGTTATTTCTTACTAATTGAAGGAATAAGGTTTAAAAGACCGTTGGTCCCCCCCCCCCCAACGGTGTTGTGAAACTCTAATAGGCGTCTTGCCTGTGACGTAGATGGTGGACAACAACTCTAGAAGCTGCACTTAATTTAATGTAAAATGATGAAAAGGTGTGTTGTTTTTGGCTGCAATCATTCAATGTACAGTGGGACGTCTGTGAACAAATGGCCCAAAGATCCCAAAATATCCAGAAAATGGACTAAATTTGTCAACTTTAAACGGGCACTTTGGAAAGGACCATTCGCTCACTCCGTTATCTGTAGCTCATTTCACTGGCGCTTTTCCAACAATATGGGCATGTAAGGACCCCAACGAAAGGTGTTCAAGAGCCTCTGTAACATGGAGGTAAACAGGGTAAGGACACTCACTTCGCCTGTTTTAGTTGGTGTTAGTTAACGTTAGCTTGACTCGCTAAACTCGGTGCTCAGATTATACTCGGCTACGTAGCTGCATTACGGAGGTTTATAGTGTCGGATGAATTCGAGTTCGACTTCGATCACATTTACAAAAATAACAATGAATAAGTACCTTTAAATTTGAGTTTAGCTTATTGCTAGGCTATTGTCATGAATAATGCTGGTTATCGTGGTCTATTTCCTTACATTATAGGCTCTTTCAAAAGAGTCACAGCCCAACACAGTTTGCACAGCAGCAGATTCTACTTTAGAGAGTATGGAGACTGCTGTACCTGTGGAGAGACCTGGAGTGGAAGCTGCTGGGTGAGAGGGATTTAACGCTACTAAATGGTTTAATTTTGTTGTTATAATACCCACTCACCCCCACTCTCACTTCAGATTCATCTTCTTCATCAAACTCAGAAATATCATCGGAATCTGAAGAACCAGCACTAGAAAATTGGCAGTCCAAGTCAGTCATAACGGTGTTTTACCGCGGCGTTGTTCAGCTGTTGTCCACCAGTGACGTCACGGTCGCGTTCGAGAATTTCCGTAGCGAGCTCGGGTTTTTCCGTCAATTTAATAAAATGGTCAGTTTTTAAGCAAATTAAGCTGCTATTTTCATTTTAATTCATACTTATATCTGTCAGTAACTACAATAATGTGAAATATTCATGGAGGTTCATTAAGTGGTGCTTAGCCTTTAAGAAAACCCACGAAAAACTCCTTTAACACGGGATATGCCGGAATATTCCCGCACATGTTAATTCGGACGAGATTAACATAACCTGGGGTTACTTTTACTGCTCGTTTTACAGGAAGGTAACAGGCTCAGGAATCTTTCCTGAAACTTGAGAGCACACTCCTGAAAAATGACAGAAATTTTAACGTCTAATGTCGAGTAAGCACCGTGTCTCAGGAAATCCCTGTACACTGACCTTTTGTGTAGCAGATGATGGCCTGTTTGACGTTGTCCTGCTCCAGCGACAGGTCGGCCAGTTTGACCCACTCCTCGCAGTCGCTGGGGTTCAGATGAGCCGCAATGAGTCCGAACTGCAGAGCCTTCTCCATGTCGCCCTGATCCTCGTAGATCATCGCCAGCGTGGAGAAAGGCTCATAGGCCAGAGGAGCTGAGGACAGCAGAAAAACAAGATTCAGAGGAAAAACTCCCACCCAAGATGAGAACTATTTCCATCTGAACCCAAGAGCCAGAACTGTTCAAACAAACGGCGGCTCATCTCTAAGGCTAGATATTGATTTAACAATCTCACGTAATTCAGGATAAAACTGTTTAAATGGTTCTTCCTACAACAAGCGCTGAAGAACTGTGGCAAACAGACCTTGGCGAATGATCTCCATGCACATCAGGATGGCGTCGTCTTTGTCGCCCCGAGCGTAGCGGATGTTAGCCTCTCCCATTAACCCTCGGAGGGCACGGGGGAGTTTACTGCGGGGGCGCCTTTCCTATAAAGGTAAAGAAGAACACAGCAAGTTTGGTGAAGAATGATATACGTGGCTCTTGTTCATTAGTAAAATCATACAGCTGCATTCAAAAAACAACGTAGACTCTTGACGAGGTTACTGTATCATTACCGTGAACATCTGACTGCAGTTCAACTCTCTCATCTCAAACGTACTGGATGGATGCTTTATTAAACAAGTACGTATAACTATCTCAGTACAGCTGGGATTACCTTCATCATCTTCTTATTTTCCCGGTTCAGCTCCATCTCCAGGGCGAAGACATCCCCTGGAGTGACTTCACTACCGCCCCCAGCGTCATCATCATCCTCAGCATCATCTTCCCCAATATCCCTCCATTCCCCATCGTCGTCAACATCCTCGTCCATGTCTTCGTCCACGATCTCCTCCAGTGCTTCACTGAGCATCGAGGCGAAAACCTTCTGGACACAAGGGCTGACCCCCTCTTCTACACTTTCTGCAATAAGAGACAAACAAATCTCTCTGTAAAGTCTGCACTAGAGAAAGCACCATTTTTAACTTTACACACTGATTAAACATATGTGAACCCATCCCCTCAGTCCTGCACATTGCATCTGATTCCACTTAGGATTAGGACTGTCACAGTAACAGAGTTATCGATATACTGCCCCAGAACGAATCACGATAAACGATATTACTCTCATTTTAATCCCACTGAAGTAATAAACATTTTAAAGCATAGTAATGCATTTAAACCCCTCTAACCACACACACACACACACACACACACACATATATATATATATATACATATTCAGTGGGTCTTTCAGAGAACAGAACAGAGCAAGGTGTGTCCTGGGAGTCCTACAGAGCACAGTTGGGTTTCCTCTCTGGGACTGTATCAGCCAGCATGGCCATCATCATTCTGTGAACTGATGTGACAGATCTGGACAGTCTGCCTTCTCCTCCAGCGTTGTGCTGTCCAGTGCCATTACATTAGCGGCAGTGTGAAAAGAAACAGTCGCTGTCACATGTTCCTTTGAGGAAGAATGTGTTTATCCTCACCCTCCCAGAGCTGGTGGCATCCAGTATGATCAGGTGAGCTTGGGTTATAGTGTGAAACGGAAGGTGACTAGAGATCTGGTAAAAATTGAGGTTAAAATGAATGAATGAACTCATCATCTGTAAGCGCTTATACAATTCAGGGTCGCGGTGGGCCCTGAGCACCCTGGAGGGGGTGCCAGTCCTTCGCAGGGCGACACACACTCACACATACACTCACACACTATGAACACCTTCGAGTCGCCAATCCACCTACCAACGTGCCTAGAGACCCTAAATATTCAAAATGAACCATGTACAAACCGGTCTGTTGTTGCCAAGCCGCTCTGGGGATCTGTTTTGAAGTGCTCGGGACAGCATCGTCCTGCTCCATGGCGCCATTTTCATCAGAGCCGTCATCTCCATCGCCCTGGATATTAAACAGCGGTCGGTTAGTCACCGGGCAAATGCTGTGGATGTGAATTACTTCATTCATTCATCTTCCGTAACTGCTTCATCAGGACTATTGTAGGGTAAACAGGTCTAGAACTTACCCAAAATGGTTAGGCACCAAGCAGGAGCCCAGTAAAGTTAAACACGACAATGGTATATGACGCCACAAGCAAGATCATGAAAGCTGGGCCCTGCTAGAACTGCCCCAGTCAACTGTAAGTGTGTCTTCTTTAGTTTGAAGAATCTGGCTTCACTACCTGGCGATCATGGGTTGGCAAATGCCAGGGGAATGCTCTGTGTCTGAGTATACAGTGTCAACGGTAACGTGTGACTGGGTGAGTGTTAAAACTGTCCATAAATGTAGTCAACTGAGTCCTAAAAGTATATCTAAGCAAACCTGAGTATCGGGGTTCAGTGAATGCTCTCACAGGACACAGTAAAGCTGGCCCTAATTTAGAGTCTTTGTGCGTGTAGATTTTTCTAATGCGCGTTTAAAATAACAGTATCGTTATTACGGTAAAATGTCGATATATCGGTCTTAAAACAAAACTGAACATCGGTCCAGAACAGCGCTGAGATAATATCACCGCTTTTTATTTACCTTTCTTTTCGCTTTTCTCTCCTCTCTGCGCCTCTCAAACTCCTCGAAGGAGATCTTCCCCTCCAGGTAGTCATTCAGCTCCGGGCTGGACTCCGACATTTCTACAGAAATGTGTTAAATACAGCTATATGTTTACATTGAGTCTAGTTCATAACGAACGCGTTCAGCAGCAACGCTCTGCTCCACAACAAGGAACCAGCGTCTGACAAAATAAAAGTCCCCTTTCAAAACTCCTCTAAACATACGGTCAAACAATAATAACACTCCTTTTTAGGATAGTTTCCCAAACCGCAGAAAGGAGAATTTGAAAATACATGTTTATATTTATTTTGCGACCCCCAGAATAGATTAAAATATTCTTATTTAAAATCATTTTGCGGACCGTATTTTTCATTACTGTTTATAAAGTGCTAGTGCTCTGTTTGTCCACGAGGCGGCGACGTCGCACAAACACGTCTCTTTCCAAAAGAAGAAGAAGGTATTTCAAGAAATGTTGAGACTTTGCTGAAATAAATGTAAAAATAGAGTGTCTAATTTGTTCAGTGCCCACAGTAACACTAACATTAACATTCAGCGTATTTATCAGACTCAACGTGGGGGAAAATATTTTACATTTTAAAGCTACCTGCCACCTCCACCTTTTTAGCAAAATCTTCATGTGTCTGAGGTGAAATAAATTAAGTTTATACACACACACACACACACACACACACACACACAGGGTCTATATGTGTATATAAACAGGGTGAAAATGATAAAACTATATATTTTTGTAGTGAATGTCAGTAATTCATGAAGCATGTTCAGTTTTGGCTTTCAGAATGTAAAGGTTTAAGACGAGTTGTTGAATAACAATAAGCCATTGTTTAATTTTCTTGACATTGAACCTAGTGTAATGTGGCCCTACCTACATTCCTGAGCTTATTTTGACACCCCTTTGTTGGCAGCATCCCAAATGATTCCATACTTCCTACATAGTGCACTGTCTACACCATCAAAACATTGTTTCAACATCTTCTGGTTCAGCCTCTGGACATGAAGATATGATTTTTTGCCACGAAGAGTTCTTCAAGAAAATTAATTATTTCAGATCATTTTATTTATTGTCTCACAATAAAGAGACAGAATGTTCACCCTCCTGTTCTACATTGTTTTTCATTCCTCAGATTCAATTTATATTATCTTCACACATTTTACCTGAGTGTTTTTGGACTACACCAAACACTCACCCAGTCACTCACACCTGTGGACAGTTTCACACACTCACTCAGTCACTCACACACTCACACCTGTGGACAGTTTCACACACTCACTCAGTCACTCACACACACCTGTGGACAGTTTCACACACTCACCCAGTCACTCACTCACACCTGTGGACAGTTTCACACACTCACCCAGTCACTCAAACACTCACCCAGTCACTCACACACTCACACCTGTGGACAGTTTCACACACTCACTCAGTCACTCACACCTGTGGACAGTTTCACACACTCAGTCACTCACACAATAACCCAGTCACTCACCCAGCCACTCACACACTCACACCTGTGAGCAGTTTCACACACTCACCCAGTCACTCACACACTCACACCTGTGGACAGTTTCACACACTCACTCAGTCACTCACACACTCACACCTGTGGACAGTTTCACACACTCACCCAGTCAGTCACACACTCACACCTGTGGACAGTTTCACACACTCACTCAGTCACTCACACACACCTGTGGACAGTTTCACACACTCACCCAGTCACTCACACACTCACACCTGTGGACAGTTTTACACACTCACTCAGTCACTCACACACTCACACCTGTGGACAGTTTCACACACTCATCCAGTCACTCACACACTCACCCAGTCACTCACACACTCACACCTGTGGACAGTTTCACACACTCACCCAGTCACTCAAACACTCACCCAGTCACTCACACACTCACACCTGTGGACAGTTTCACACACTCACTCAGTCACTCACACCTGTGGACAGTTTCACACACTCAGTCACTCACACAATAACCCAGTCACTCACCCAGCCACTCACACACTCACACCTGTGAGCAGTTTCACACACTCACCCAGTCACTCACACACTCACACCTGTGGACAGTTTCACACACTCACTCAGTCACTCACACACTCACACCTGTGGACAGTTTCACACACTCACCCAGTCAGTCACACACTCACACCTGTGGGCAGTTTCACACACTCACCCAGTCACTCACACACTCACACCTGTGGGCAGTTTCACACACTCACCCAGTCACTCACACACTCACACCTGTGGGCAGTTTCACACACTCACCCAGTCACTCACACACTCACACCTGTGGGCAGTTTCACACACTCACCCAGTCACTCACACCTGTGGACAGTGTCACCCACTCACCCAGTCATTCACACACTCACCCAGTCACTCACACACTTACACCTGTGGGCAGTTTCACACACTCACCCAGTCACTCACACACTCACACCTGTGGACAGTTTCACACACTCACTCAGTCACTCACACACTCACACCTGTGGACAGTTTCACACACTCACCCAGTCAGTCACACACTCACACCTGTGGGCAGTTTCACACACTCACCCAGTCACTCACACACTCACACCTGTGGGCAGTTTCACACACTCACCCAGTCACTCACACACTCACACCTGTGGGCAGTTTCACACACTCACCCAGTCACTCACACACTCACACCTGTGGGCAGTTTCACACACTCACCCAGTCACTCACACACTCACACCTGTGGGCAGTTTCACACACTCACCCAGTCACTCACACCTGTGGACAGTGTCACCCACTCACCCAGTCATTCACACACTCACCCAGTCACTCACACACTTACACCTGTGGGCAGTTTCACACACTCACCCAGTCACTCACACCTGTGGATAGTGTCACAAACTCACCCAGTCACTCACACATTCATACCTGTGGACAGTGTCACACACTCACCCAGTCACTCACACACACACACCTGTGGACAGTGTTACACACTCACCCAGTCACTCACACCTGTGGACAGTGTCACACACTCACCCAGTCACTCACCAAGTCACTCACTCACCCAGTCACACACACACACACACACACACACCTGTGGACAGTTTCACACACTCACCCAGTCACTCACACAAGAGTCAGAGTCAAGAGTCAAGAGAGTTTTATTGTCAATTCTGCACATGTACAGGACGTACAAAGGATTGAAATTACATTACTCTCCTCTCCAAGATGCAGAAACATTTAACAAAAAACAGACTAAATTCAACTAGGTAAGTATACAAATATATGAAAGTGAACAAACAGAAGACAAATGCAGGACATATGATACCAGCAGCTCACTGATAGACATACATGAGACAATGGGACACTGACTGAAGACAATGACCTGATTTGGAGGTAGAATAATAGATGTACAAGGCAGTGTAAACAATAGTGCAAAAAAAAATAATAG